>NW_020954590.1:40285007-40315763 GCF_900497805.2 Vombatus ursinus | reverse complement strand
GGATGGATGGATGGATGGATGGATGGATGGATGGATGGATGGATGGATGGATGGACATTAACGAAGCACTTGTGGCAAACATTGTGCTAAATGCTGAGAACACAAATAGAAAAGCAAGACAATCCCCACCCTGAAGGAACTCATACTCTATTTGGAGGAAAAACGCACATGAAAGAAAGTTCACTGCCGGTGAGATGGCAAGGCCCAGGAGTACTGCCTCTTCATAAGTAGATCAAGTGATAGTGCCAGAGGTCAGAAGGATGTAGAGACCAAACAGATTGTAAGGCCTGGAGGATCTTAGGATGCATCGTCAGAACAAATGATGAGGACTAGAGGTCCGCCATCTCACAGGAATTAGAGTTGATGATTTCCATTTCATCTCAGCCATATGAATAGTCAGCTCAAATATGTTCTAGGTACTTTGTCCAGGAGTCAGCCAAGTGTTCAATCAAAACTGGAATTTGAACTGTATCTTCTGACTTGCAATGCCATGCCTTTTTGCATAAGACAACACTACTCTAATGCAGCAAAGTGCTAGAAACTTTTGATGAGGAAGTAGTTAAGATCAAGGCCATTTTCCTTTGGAGCATGTTCCCAGTATGGGTTTGTCCCTTTACTATTAGCCAGACTACTAGACTTGGGACTACTTTTCATAGAAGGGGCCAACTGACAGATGATATCCAGAATGAAAGGTTTTTTTTTTCTTTTATAGTAGATTCAGATTAGAAAGAATGAATTTGTTACCTACTTTATCAGGAAATTCTGTTTGCTTAGAATGAGGTATAGCTATAGTTCTACCTTGGAAAAATTCTGTAGCTATTTCCTCCCCCCAAATAAAACACCTGTGGTCTTCAATGTATGATTTTATAAGATTAAATATATCCAGACAATTTTGAAAGTAGGAGGGAGGCACTTGGTATTCAGGGAAGCTAAAGTATTGCAAACATCTTTTTACAGTAGATTTTCCTTGGCCACTCCCTAACAAAGAAAGAACAGAAAATGAATGGTTATTGTAATTTGGCTATATTTGATATAAACACACTTCACTTAAATCTAGGTAATTTTCCTGAGCCTTGCCCCTTTTGTAATTCAGATTACTAGTTTTTAAGGGAGAAGAAAGCACAGGTGATGGAAACAAACGGACCATCCCCTAGAGTATGTGGTTCAGCAGTGTGTATGTGATGGAAATTCATCCTGTAAATCATAGTGAACTATGTAGGGCTTGTTTAGAGACTCAACCCGAAAAAACATACAACCTCCCAAAAAAGTCCCCTTAATTTTCTTTGTGTTTCCAAAAGGTCAAATGTTGCAAATACTGGCCAGATGACACGGAGATATATAAAGACATTAAAGTTACCCTAATAGAAACAGAACTTCTGGCAGAATATGTAATTCGAACATTTGCTGTGGAAAAGGTAAGTTTTCATTCTTTCTTGATGAAGCTGTGATATTGTAAATATCAATTTTGTTACAGTGATTTTAGTAATTTCTGATTCATCTGGGATAATTTAAATGTGATTCCACCAGGAGGCAAAAAGCTAACTAGAGGCCTTCTCTCGATCCCTTTCTACCCTTATATTCTTTGACAAGCTCAGTCCAATCCCTTTTCATAAGACAATCCATGTTATAGAGCATTGGATTTGTAGTCAAGAGACCTAGGTTCAAATTCTGACTTGACTGGAACCCAAATCATTTCACCTCTCAGCCTCAGATTCCTCACTTGTAAAATGGAAATGATTTCACCTTATACTTAAGTACCTTATGGGATCATTGTGAGAAAAAAAATGTTTCATTAACCCTAAAATTCTGTAGAAATGTTAATTATTCTCATAGGACTCTACCTTTTGCAGCCAACCCAAAAGGTAGATTTTGTTTATTTCCCTAGCTATATAGCTAATGTGTATGGTCTGCTTCCTAGCTGTTTGTTTTTAGTCTACTTGGTGGTATCTTTCCCATTCAGATATATGTTGGTGCATTTTCTTTGTGTTCTTTGCCCACCATCATTAAATGTGTAACAGAAAAGCGCATCGGAAGTTTTTTGTCAGTGGATTCATACAAACGTGGTTGAGAAGTATGTCTCACTCTTATCTGAGATGTTTCTGTTGCCTTGATTATTTTCAGGCCTAGGTTCCAGCACTAACTGTACTAACTTTGGATAGACGGTGGTGTTCTGTTATACATGGGATGCTCTTGGATGTATCAGCAGATTTTTTTTTTTCACTGTTATTCCAATGTTCACTTACCTGCAATTTTTGCTTTGGTCTTTGGCCTCAGATGAGGGGCTTACTAGCTTTGCCTTAGACACAGTCTTCAGGATGTTCATGTTGGTAGGTCATTCTGAACTGCCAAGATTTCACACCCATAGGATTTAGAGCTTAGCAATAATCTGGTCCGACTCTCTCATTTTACAGATGAGGAATCTGAGGCTCACAGAAATGCAGTGACTTGCCCACGGTTACATAGGCAATAAGTGGTGGAGTTATGGATTTGAACCTTGGTCTTCTGACTTCAAATCATTTCCACCATGGGAACAATGATTTTGTCTCCCATTTTTTTGAATGAAGCACAGCACGGTTGGACAGTAGAGGTAGAGGAAATCACTTGTCATTCTTCCCACTCTTTGCTGCCCTAATCTAAATTCTCAGATTATCTAAAGGGCACTCAAGTTGCTCTGTTACTAACATACATGGAGGAAGTTGGCTTGCTACCATGGAGCATCTGCTCCTGAAATAATGGAACCTGGTTTGCTGTACTCCTTACAATAATTTGCAAATCCATATTTATTATAGACTCACAAGGCTGAGAGGGATGTTTATTTTTGTCTGTTATTCATACATACTACTTATATTTTTTCATAGTCCTTTTTTAATAAGCCGACAGGATATTTGGAGACTTTAAAGAATGTAGAGTTCAGGTTGTCTCAGTTCTTCAAGTTCCAAAGTTCATACTTTGATGTTAGCTTTTCCACTTCTTAGCCAGGATTGGAGAAAACATATGGAGGATTTTTCTATGGCTCTTGGCAAGAGCATTCATGAATAGCTGCATTAAAACAGATAGGGATAAAAGACCCTAGATATTTTATTTAAAAAAAAAAACTTTCATCCAAGAGCCATCACTTAAATACTGGGTTCTTTGAACAATAGTCAGCTTTCTAATAAGCTGAGAATGGTGCTAGAGGGTTTGTTTATTTCTTTTCTTTTTTTTTCCTTTTTTTAACCTCTTCTTGTCCTCTTCTGTAGTCACAGCTGCACAGAAATGCTTCTTAACTACCCAGCTATTTTAGTCATTTTCCGTGCTTTCATAAAACCAAGTAAAGATATGGTAGAAGGAGAGGAAGATTGGATTGATTGTTAAAATATTTGGGGAAATCAAAATGATATGTTAGTGATTTTCTAAAAGAGGGGGGCTACCTTGGGCAATCGAAATCTTTATAGAAAACAGATCATTAGCACTTTGTGGAACAGTTTGCTTGTTTTACGTCTTATTTCTTATAAGAAAAGAAAGGAAAGACATACCTTTTTTTGGAAATTTCTGTAATTATGATTCTGTTTGGGGAAGATGGTATAGTAGGGTCATCCAAAGTGAAGCACTGCGTTTGTTTTTTTTTTCTTTTATTCTACAACAGAAGGAAAATTTTTGCAATTTATAGCTTTTGCAGCCCTATTTTGTGTCTACCTATTTGTTCGTAGGTTTCCATCTATGTAATGGAAGCAAATACCCCAAGCTAAACAATATTTAAAGGCTATATGATGACATTTCAAGAAGAGAGCATATATAGCATGTCCCAAAAGTCTAGTGCGGTTTTTAAATGATTATTTACTTTTAAGAAAGAAATCATTGGTTCTTTAAAAAAAAAAACCTGATATTGTCGGGTTTGGTTTCTGTTTTAGGATGTCCCAGAAGTGTTAGTACAGTTTTAAGCTATAAAACTTTATGGCTTAAAAATGCACTAAGACTTTTGGAACATCCTGTATTTAAAAGCTCTCTTCTAGACCTATTATGCTGT
Organism: Vombatus ursinus; assembly: GCF_900497805.2. Lineage (NCBI taxonomy): Eukaryota > Metazoa > Chordata > Mammalia > Diprotodontia > Vombatidae > Vombatus > Vombatus ursinus. The sequence continues at coordinate 40,311,757 of NW_020954590.1, read as the reverse complement.
CAGCTGACTCTGACTCATATCTACCTCCTAAGAAAAGAAAACCGAGTAGTCCCACTGAAGCCCATCTGCACAGGAAATAGTAGCCTGATTTTACTGTTCCTAAAAGAGCAAGGCTTTTTTTTTTTTTCTCTTCTGTTCTAGAGTGGAGGAACCCAGTGGCCATCTCCTTTTTATTATCTTCCAGTCTGTTAGTATTCAAACGTTATTTCAAGAAAGGTTCCATAGGTTTCACCAGACTACCAAAGAAATCCATGACACAAAAAAGGTTAAGACTCCTTGGGGTAATGGGTGCTAACAGCATTTATGTTCTATCAGCAAGTAAAACCAACTGAGTTTAGCACTTATCCAGAATACTTACATAAAATAGAGAGATACCAAGGACAGCAGGATTTTTCTTCCCACTTCCACCATAGCATTGCTGTCTTGCCTCCTCCTCCAGTGGCTATCTTATCCATAGTCTCCCAATATTCCTGGATTTCTGCCCACAGGAGCCAGTTTCTCTCTCCTGAGGTTTCAGTCTTTGCCAGCATGATAGTGTACTGGGTTGGTAGGGGGAGTCTTTACTCCTACAGAGCCTTGGGTGGTGGCCAAGGGCACAGGTGTTATTCTCATAGTCTTATCTCCCAAACCTCTTCCCTTCTCCCACCTGTCTGCCTTCCCACTCAGCTACTTAAACTGCGAGTTATAGATCTGCAGAATTTAGCTAGCCTAGCCTTTGGACAAAAAGTATAGAGTCTTTAATGGGACCTATACTTGAAGCCTTTTCAGCTCTGTAAAAACTTCCAGAGCTTACCCATTACGGTATTATCTACATACCTTAATGAGACATTGGCATATGGCTTCAATTTAACCTCTTAAAAACATTTTTTTAAAATCCAGTATTTTCACTGAAAATCAAGACATCCATGTTCAGGGTATTTTAAGCTGAGTCATAATAACATACTCATAGCAAATGTCTCAAACTGAAATCTATTCTTGTCTGTCCAATCTTTCAAAGGACGTGGCTCTTGTGAATTTCTCTTTTCAGTATAATAGTCATAGATATCAACTGATGGAAAATCCAACAGGCATGAGAAGATGGGGATTTGTGTCATATAAAAATGAGTCAATCCATCTCGGTATTTTAGGGTAAGAAATTCAGGACCACATTATTCAAGTCTAATTGGATGGTTTAGTGATAGTAAGTAATCTTCCAATGATAAAGGCATATAAAAAAGAATAACAGGACGCTTATGTCAATCAGCTTCTTTGCCTGCTTCCCATTTTCTAAACCGTTAATGATGGCCATAACAGAGTAGTACCCGTGGTTCCAAAACAAAGCAGAAGCAAAAGCAAAAAGCAGCCCATCACCAGTGTCCGAGCTAGATCTCATTGGTGACTGTGACAGATAGCATAGTTTTATACTCAGGAAGGCAAAGAGAGTGCTTTCCTAGAACATGCCAATCTAGAGTAGCAGACCCAAGTCACCTTTGGATTGTACTGGTTTTGAGTAAGATAGATAAAGATGCCCCCACAAAGGTTGGTAGAATCCATTTGCTATCAGGTAATATGGTCATGAATCAGCTCTTTTAGTTGTTTCTGTCTGCTTGTTCCCTCTGCTGTCTCTAGAGAAAAGAACCTAATTTGGCCAGACCACTTTGAAAACTCTATCTGCTAAGGGAAGAGTGGGAGGCAGAAGAGAAGTGAGAAGTCGTGGGTATCATCAGATTTTTTTCCTGATGTATTGATTGGTTTTACTCCTCATCTTTTTTTTCCTCTTAAAAAAAAGTGTTATAAGGTTGGTTCTATGGGGGGAGGAAAGAGACACAGAGGGAAATTTAGGCATTATAAAAGCAAAGACATCAATAAAAACATATTTTTAAGAAAAAACATCTGGTAAAAAAGAAAAACAGCCTCCAATTTTTATGTAGTGCCTACTCTGGTATTGAGTTTGCTCTTCAAAAATAGTGAGAAATTTAATGGTTCTTGTTTTATAATGTTTAACCTTGACGCATCTACTCTATAGTGTGTGAGATGTGTGTGTGTGTGTGTGTGTGTGTGTGTGTATAAATAAACTCTCATGTTCCTGAAACAAAAGAAGATCCTTCTGTTCACAGATCTTGTGCCTTCTCTTTAGTTCCAAGGCCACATTTAGCTCACTAGTCTGCTTGAACTTCATCAGAATAGCTGGCGCCTTTTGGTTATTTTTTCGGAGATATTTTCTGAGACCTCCACACATATCTAAAGTTTTGCCTTTACCAAAGAGAGGAACCTGACAGATTGAGTTACAGCTTAACAGAAAGAGATTGTCTCGTTTTTTGGTTAATGCTTCGGGTTCATTCGGTGAACACTTATTCAGCCCCTCTTCTTCTTACACAACTCTCTGTTAGATGTCATGATACAAGACAATAGCTAGTCTTAAAAAAAAAAAAAGAGTAGGAGACATTGGGTCTATCCTCAAGGAGGTTGCAGTCCAATGATAAGAACATAGATGTCCTTCAAGTTGTCTCTTTCATAAAATCATGAAGTTGGAAGAGGCTGCCAAGATTTCTAGCTCATCTTTAATCAAAGGAAGAAATCTCTACGACTTCTCCAAAAGTGATTATTTGGTTTCTGAATACCTTTAATGGGGAGCTTGCTATTTTATTTTACAAGGCAGCTTATCGATAGCATACTACCTTCTATTCTATTGCCTGTGTGGATGTGAGATCCGTTCCTCACCTGGCTGCTAAATTCATTGAGATACCTGAAAAGAGACAACAGATGATGCTTATTTGGAAGGTGGTACTACTACGACTACCACCACCACCACCACCACTACACCATAACCACCAAAAGTCAAAAAAGGAAGAAAATCTATCTTAATGTTTAAATTAAATATGTAAGTTGATGTTCTCCAAACATTCTACCTTCCCCAAGACACTTGCAAACACCCCTATAAGGAGCTTTACAATTATCAATCAAAGTAAGAATTAATTTCTTCCCCTCACATTTATTAGTAATTCAGCAGGTTCTATTACTTGTACTCTAACTTGACAATTCAGGCGACCTTGGAATTCCCTTGTTTGTTTGTTTTTGCTTACTACTATTTCTCCTTTCTTTTTCCTCCCACCACTATCAAACTGATGGCAGAGAGGAGTTCATGAAATCCGAGAAATTAGACAGTTTCACTTCACAGGATGGCCAGATCATGGGGTTCCATACCATGCAACAGGATTGCTGGGGTTTGTACGACAGGTCAAGTCCAAGAGTCCTCCTAATCCAGGCCCATTGGTCGTCCATTGCAGGTAAATAGAAATTTCTAGGTAATAGTGGGTTGGGGGTTTTTTGCTTTGGTTATTTGTTTCGTTTTTTTTTTTTTGTTTTGTCTTTTTACAAAAAACAAGGTGACCTCTTTTTCACATACTAATAGGCTCTTTGCTCATTTTCAGCGCTGGTGCTGGGAGGACTGGTTGTTTCATTGTCATTGACATCATGCTAGACATGGCAGAAAGAGAAGGTGTAGTAGACATTTATAACTGTGTCAGAGAGCTACGGTCTCGGAGAGTCAACATGGTGCAAACAGAGGTACAGTCAATTTTCATCTCTTCTTTAGCTCTACTGCATGCCCCGGGGAAGCAGAAATTTAAAGAATTAAAAAAAAAAAAAACTATAGCTGGTGCTTTTCTTCCAGGTCTCTAGAAGGGAAAAAAAAAAGATACAAGCCTAGCTAGTCCCATTCTTTTCATTTGTAAATATTAAAAAGAAGGCGTGTGAATACAGATATCTGGGAATAAAGGTTCATAAACACGGGGCAAAACCTAATATTGTCATATATATCATAGCTAAGTGGTGCAGTGGATAAAGCCATGGATCTGGAGTGGGGAAGACCTGACCTCAGACACTAACTACCAATGTAATTCTGGGCTAGTTACTTGACCTCTGTTTGCCTCAGTTTCCTCATCTGCAGAATGGTGATAATAGCATTAACCTTCCAGGGTTGTTGTAAGGATAAATTGAGATAATATTTTAAAAGCATTTTACAAACCTTAAAATAATACATAAATGCTAGCTCATATTACCATTGTCATGTGGCTTTGGTGTCAAGGAAATAGGTGTATAAGCATATACTATAATTCATTTCTATTATTACTTTTTAAATGGCCTGTAACTAGAGGTAGACTGACTCAGACAATTGGGCATGTGTCCAGTAGCCTCTAGAGGAAGCCTGTATTTTATGTACTTTTCCAAGGCTTGCAGGGAACAGCAAAGACCTGTGGTCCCTAAAACCACACTTCCTGGTCTAGCATAGGAATGTGTCTGGTTTGTGGAGGTCATCCAAGCTTGCTTAGCTATAAAATTAAATGCAAGGTGCCTGGGGCAGTTACATTTTGGAGATAAAGGACTCAGCTCATGTCCCCTAGCAAATGCAAATTTGTATTGATCATTTATCTTATTAACTGTGTGTCAGAACACCTGGAAATTACCCTCTGAAATGGCTTTCAGTTGCAAGGAAACTCAAGCTTCCTTGTAAAACTAACATAAAGTACACTAGGCAGAGACTTTAAATGCTACCTTTTCCTGCCTATTTTTTGGAGTGATGATTATCCTTTTTTAAGTGTCATGTAGTGATGCAAGAGAATATGGAAAGTGCAGAGTCCTATTTATATGCAGGGACTTTTAAAAAGTAATGGGAAACTATCCTGAAAGTCAGTGCAGTAAACCGTTAATTTGGACAAATTGAAGTCCAAATCAGTGTAGTCCAAACTGTAGAATATTTTTTTAAAGAATCAGACTATTGGTGATTTTAAGTCCATAAAGTCATAAACAAGATGCTTCCAAATAAAAGTCATGTCCTACCTACTTTAATGAACACTTAAGCATTGTCGTCACATTAATTGATTTTTGTAGATGAGTGTTACTCTGCTGAAAACAGATTGCATTTGGAACCCTTCTCAGAATGTCTTCAAATGCATCAAATAAAATACATAGGATTACTAAAAACCCCACAATTATATTGAAATACAGGTATCAAAGTTCTGGTTGGTTTTTTTCCTAAGTTCATGGACCCTAAGTTTAGAACACCTCTCTAAACAACATTTCTGTCTTCTAAGATTACATTTTTTATGTTAGTGTTTTAAAGATGATACTAGCTTTTCTTTCTTCTCTAGCTACATTGCATTATTTTTCCCCCCATTACTTTCTGATTTAATCTACTCTATCAGGAGCAGTATGTATTTATCCATGATGCCATTCTGGAAGCCTGTCTTTGTGGAGATACATCTGTCCCAGCTTCCCAGGTTAGGTCTTTATACTATGACATGAACAAGCTGGACCCTCAGACAAACTCAAGCCAGATCAAGGAAGAATTCCGGGTAAGCCACATAAGCTTTGGGGGATTCCCCCTTTCCCTCAGCCAAGTACATCCCAAAATCTGATTAATGGAAGGCTCCCTTCCACCTTTAGTCCTTGGTCCACTCGACTAACAGAACTAGTTTTTCTCCTGGAAGGAAAAAGTCATGCAATAGATTCCCTTGTTGAGGTGAGATCAAGGCCAGGCATGTGATGGGTCTTCAGTGATACTTGGAACTGCCAACTGATGTTGCAACTTAGGTTCTTGGTTTCTTTCCACACTATCTTCCTCCTGTTAGACAGAGGCCTTGAATGTCTGGGCAAACTGTGTTTCTCAAACTCTGAACTCCTGGCCATCTGTCTAGCCCTAGCCAGCCTTTATGAGTCATATCAGGATCCACCACAGTGGCCTAAGCTGGCCACCACTTCTGATATTGAACTTTATCAAGGAAATTTAAGGAATACAGAATGTTAGAAAGAAAAGTTTGATCCTAGATACTTATCTGTCTATGTCCACCTCAATTTTGTCTTTATATATCCAGTGCTTAGTACATAAATGTTTAGTTCATTCATTTTCGGTTTCTTTTTTAACTTTCACATGAAACTGTGATTCTCTCTTACACAGTTTGCTATTTTAAAAGTATATAATAAATTTAGTATGCTACTGTCAAAGCTATCCTGTTGGTCTGTTTCCCTCTAAACTCCTTTCTGTTCCCTTCTATGCATTTTCTTTTAAATGTTTTAAGTGATTTTTAAATGCTTTTAAAATGTGTAAGTGCTTTTAAATACTTTAAATGATCTTTTATTTTTTCTTCCTTTTCTGTTCCTTCTTGTCAACACTATCACTAACCTTCCCCTCTCCCTATCCACAAAACAATCTAATTGAAAAAAACCTCTTCTCTAACAAATAAGCATTTTTGAATAAAACATTCATATATGTGTATATATTTTATGCATGTTACATATATGTGTGAAACATTACAAATATACAGAATATGTTTTACATCTATGTATATGCACATATATATGCATATATGTGTATGTGTGTATATTTGGTTTGTTTTGGACTTATTTTAATATCAAACCCAGAATTAATCTACTGTGCAGCTGATGTTTTCCTAAATATCTCTTTCTTTGGTAACATAGACTCTAAACATGGTGACTCCAACTTTGCGTGTGGAAGACTGTAGTATAGCACTTCTACCCCGAAACCATGAGAAAAACCGATGCATGGATATCCTACCCCCAGACCGATGCCTGCCTTTCCTTATCACAATTGATGGAGAGAGCAGTAACTACATCAATGCAGCTCTGATGGATGTAAGCCCTTCTTATCAGGAGGAAGGGAGGAAGGAAGGGAGGGAGGGAGGAAGAGAGGAAGAAAGGAAGAGAGAGAGGGAGGAACGGAAGAAGAGGGAGGGAGGGAGGAAGAAAGGGAGCAAGGGAGGGAGGGAGGAAGTGAGGAAAGGAGGGAGGAAGGAAGGGAGGAAGGAGGGGAGGGAGGAAGGAAGAGAGGGAGGGAGGAACGACCTTTAGCTACAAGAACAGGATCCAAAAGTTTTTCTTTCATCCTATTCATTTGTTCTATTTTTTTCCCCTGAAGACACAAAATATTTTTTAGCCGATGAATTCAAGATCCCACATATCAGTTATGTCAAGGCCAAGGTTGTCTAGTCCCACAGAGACAGTCCTGGAGGGCTGATGAATGAAAGATGTCTAAGCTACTTTTTCTCACACTTACATTTTTAACTATCCAGCCTAGGAGTAATAGAAACCTATTAAATCACAAAGGCAGCAAAATGGGATAATATGGTTTGCAAGATTATTTTAGTTCCTTTTACTTTAATTTGGGAAGTAATTAGCCATGTTTGGCTGGGGGTGGCGGGGGTGAGGAGGGGGACAGGGAGATGGAGATGGCCTGTCAGTATAGTATACAACCCATTACTTCCTGTCAGTCTGTTTACTTCTAACTGAATGAACATTTGCTATTCAATGATGAAAAAGTTAATGAATATTTATTTTTAGTGCCGTTATGACAATTTTAATACTATTGGTATGATATCAGTAAAAAAAGGGCACTTAAACTTTCTTTAAGCCCTCCAGAGCTATAAAGAGCATCTGTAACATTTTATAGCTGGAGTAACTAAAATTCTCACAAGTACAAATGACAAAAAAACAAATTTTTAAGAGCAATGGGTATATTTTAACTATGCTTTTTATTTAAAAAAAGGTAAAGTTGAAAGTTATGCATTAAAATGATTCATTGCAGATACTCTCAATGTTGGCTTTTAAATAAGAACATTATCATCTCTCACCTGCAATAGTGGAGAAATTAAACCCCTCTCCTTCCAGTCTTCTTCCCATGGTTTCTCCCTTCAGGCTCTACTGTGTGCCACTGTCATATTAAATCTTTTTAATTTAATTTAATTTAATCTGATCCTTCATTTGTTGTCATATCACTCTAATCATTCTGTTGCTCAAAGACATTCCTCATTGACAGTGCAAACTGTCTAGTTAGTTTGCCATTTAAGGCCCTGTATAGTCTGATTTCCTCTGACCTTTGCAGCCTTATCTTGACTTATCTTAACTCATCCTTATATACTCCATATTCCAGCCAAAATACTCTTCTTGCTGTCCCCTCAGACTTATCCAGGACTTTCCTAGCTCTGTTCCTTTGCTCATGATGTTATTGGCATGAGTTGAGTGTTTATTTTCTGATCTCCCGCATTTAAATTTACACCTTCTTGAAGACCAGGGTTTAACCCTGCCTCTTATGTGAAGGCTTCCCTGACTCCCTACAACTAGAAGGTATCTCTCCCTCCCCTGAACTCATATTTCATTCATATCTGTGACATATTATGTATTCTATTTTGCATTACAGTAATTCAATTCAACAAGCATTCATTAAGTGCGTACTGTATATTAGATTATGGACATATAAAAACAAAAAGCAAAACACTTTTTGCCCTCGAGGGACTTATATAATCTTAGTGAGGGATAGAGACCGTTCTTGTGAGAATCAAATGAGATAAGATTTGTAAAGTGCTTAGCAGTGCCTGGTACATAGTAGGTGCTTAATAAATGCTTGTGCCCTCCCCCCCTTTCCCTAATTTTTATAAGCAGCTAGGTGTCAGTGAATAGAGTGTTGCACTTGGGGTCAGGGAGACTGAATTCAAATCTGGCCTCAGACTCTTAATAGCTCTATGACCATAGGCAAGTCGCTTAACCACTATGCACCTCAGTTTTCCCATCTGTAAAATGGAGATAATAGCACCTACCTTCCAGGGTTGTGGTGAGGATAAAATGAGATAATATTGTTAAAGTGCTTTGCAAACCTTAAAGCTCTGTATAAATGCTAGCTCTTAGCAGTATTATTTTTTAACCTCTTTCTGCCTCCATATCCTTCTCTGTAAGAGGAGGATATTGGACTTGTTGGCTTCTAAGGTCCCTTCCAGCTCTAAATCTATGCTTCTGTGTTTATTGGATGAATGAATGAGTATCTAAGAGTTTTAAAAGAGACTGATTGGTCTTTAAGCTTCCTACTCTTTTACTGAGAAAGAGGCATTTTATTATGGTGAATTTTCAGAGAGATAAAACCAAGGCCCAGAATAACTATTGATAATGGTGCTATGACTCAATAAGTATTAAATGTAGGGAATGTTTTCCACCCCCTCCCTGTTATCAAATATACTATAGCATTATCATGATTTACCAAAGTAAGGCCATGGTATATTTACAAGCACAACTACTAGCTAAGTGGATCAACCTCTTTCTTTCACATTTTTCGAAGTTTATTGACTTGGGTTTTTCTCTGTTTGCTTTTTGCAGAGCTATAAACAGCCTTCAGCTTTTATAGTCACCCAGCATCCTTTGCCCAACACAGTCAAAGACTTCTGGAGACTGGTATTGGACTATCATTGTACATCTGTAGTCATGCTTAATGATGTGGATCCAGCCCAGGTAAGTTCCAACAGCCATTTTCACTGAGGCCAGGATCAGAGGCAGCAAGGGCTGCACTTGTTCGTTTATCATATTTGAGACATCATAGTGTAGCATGGGCAGTAAGCATCAGGTCGGGAGTTCGAAGATCTGAGACCTTCGAAGCTGAGGAATGCTGTTAAGAATCAGGCAGGTATCAGGTGTGAGAAAGCAAACAAATTAAAAACAGATAAGACAAGGTAAAATCAGGGTAGGAAAAGACTTGGGTCAGAAACCAGCAATACAAGACAAAACCCTTGGGGATATATGTATCAGAAGGCAGGGCTCAAATGTTAGACTAACTGTCAGGAGCCAGGAATTGAAAGAACAAAGTAACACAAACTAAAAAATAGATACATGGTGCCAGTCATTTAAAACAAAAAACTAGGTAGCTTTTTGCCTCCTTCCGGGAAATCTTAATATATTTTTTTGTTTTAGCAAGGATTAGTACCCAACGCAGCTATCTAAGGTTTGCCTGGGGAAATAAATGAGACTACCCAGCAGGGAGGTGAAGGAAGTGAAGGAAGAATGTAATTCCTAAATTGGGGTGACAGGCTACTTTGGGGGATACATAAACCTGGATTTGGAATCAAAGGATCTGATTTCAAAGCCTGCCTCTACCCTTTACTGCCTGTATGACCTTAGGCAAGTCATCTCCCTAAAACTCAATTTCCTTCTCTTTAAAATGAGGAATGTCGGGGCAACTACGTGGCACAGTAGATAGAGCACTAGTTCTGGAGTCAGGAGCACCCGAGTTCAAATTTGACCTCAGACACATAACACTCACTAGCTCTGTGACTCTGGGCAAGTCACTTAACCTCAATTGCCTCACCAAAAAGAAAAAAAAAAAGCAAACAGTGAGAGATTTGGAGTAGAAGACCCTTAAAGGCCTTTCTGGCTCAAAGCCTATTGATGATCCATGACCCTAGTTGTGAGGTAGGTCATTTAAGTAGGGCAAGCTGGGAGAGGTTTTCCTTTCCCCTGGTCCTCATTTGATGGGTTTCTATCTGGCCCTTCACAAGGACATTAAAGTCACTTCTCTAAAATGTCTCTAACTGTTCCCGTCACGTTAAGTTTCTAATGCTCTGTCTCAAAAGCTAGTTAATGAAACTTTAACAATAATCCTTGTACTTGTATAGTTTCTTTTGCTTAAGAAGCTCTCCCATCGATTCTCTCGGCAGGGTAGATGTCCCCCATTTGTAAAGGCAGTCAGACACTGAGGCTCAAAAGGATGAAAGGATTTGGCCAGAGTAACATCTGAAGGTAGAACCCACAGTCCTAATTTCCCAGCTCACAGTTCTTTGGGTTGAATTGCCCTAACTCTGAAAACTACCCCTACTTCTTCCTTCCCACCCAGTCTCCACCCCTAGTAATAGGTACTCTGGGGCTCATACTTGTTTTATTTATTTATGACTTTGGGTAAGTTACCAACTTCTCTGAGCCTCGATTTCCCCATCTGTAAAATGGGAATGATAATACTTGTACTACCTATCGTGAAGAGTTTTTTTTTCAACAGGCATTTATTAAGCACTAAAGAAAGACACTCCCTGCCCTCAAAGAGCTTATATTCTAGTAGATAAAGACAACGTATAAAAGAAAATGGAGGGGCAGCTAGATGGTGCAGTGTCCTTCCTGAAAATGAGGATTCTAAGAGAAACTAACCAATCAAATTAGATAACAGCTATAAAGGATATTATAAAGCAGTATATAAATTCCATAAAAAATATGAAATGTCATATAGAAATATAAAAGCAGTATATAAATGGAAAGAGCGCTTGACATCATATCCCCAGGCTCAAATCCATTGGAGCTCCAAGGTGGTTGATTGTGGGAAATCATTTCTCTGAGCCTCGTTTTCTTCATTCAGTTGAAGAATCTGTGATCGTAATGCAGACACCATCTTCCTCACAGAGTTCTTCCAAGAATCAAGTGAGACAACATGAGTTCTTTATTAACCACCTGCGAAGGCAATATCAATGCTATTTGTTTAGATTTTTTCCCTTTTTTTTGACTGGCACAAATCCTAAAACATACTAAAACATTGCTTTCTATCCAAGTCAATTAAAAAATAAAGACTTGGAGTCTTTGACATGCTCTTTTGAACAAGTGTCTGAATTCTAGGCATTCATCCCAAGCGCTAAAGGTCTAAGCCCTAACACTCATCACCTACTCAAGGAATGGTAGGGAAAGAGAAAAGAACTTCAAACTAGTATTCAGGACACAGAGGTGATTTTCAGAGTGTAGGAAAAGAGACTCTGGGGAGTCAGTCTTTTAGGAAACGCTAAATAGAGCATTTGAACTTAAAAGCTATTGCAATTGTACAAGAATAGCTCTTGACTCCTTTAAGTATTTATAGGTCCAGTTCACGGAAGTGTTATGCACCATTAAAGCCATTTTCTACACAGTTTACTTGGGCAAAGCATGGAATGCAGTATGTCAGGAGCCAAACCCCAACTTAGAAAATTCATATTTCTCCACTCCAAGTAAAAGACAAGCTTTTTATTAGGAAGTTGAACTGAGAGAGCAAGCAAAAATCAAAACCAACCGCATCAACCAAAAACCAGGCAGAGCAGCTCAATGCACATGGTACAGGTTTTATCACTGTCTCAATACCCCATCACGATGCCTGCTAATTTTAACAGTTGGTATCCTGGGATATCAAAAAAAGAAAATAAGCATCAGCAGGCTGTAGTTTTTACATGGCAGCTTTACAAATGGATGGTAATAGTGTTTAAAAATAAGTAAATATAGTTTTTTGTAATTGTGAACTGTTGCAACACAAAAATTACAACAACAAAAGACATTTTCCATTTTCATTTTTAATCAGAGAATCTAAGGTTTCCCTTTGACTACAGTTGATAGATATGTGCCAGGTGGTCCATTTTTGTGTATATAAGATTAAAATTGACTTTGTTTACTCTGATGAAAAATTGTCAAGACCCTGTGATAAATAGCATCCATTTTAAAGCTTCAACAGGCATGTTCTGCAAAAGTATGAAGACCTTCATTGTTTGCTGAACATGTTTTACCTGAGATGATTTAATATACTTTGTATTCCAGCTGCCATAGACACAGGCTGTAAGACAGGCTTTTTAGATTTACTCTCCCTATCTCCACACCTCAAAAAAAAATTACTTAGATGTCATCAAAAAGATAAAGGTTAATGACAGGCCTGGAAGAGTCAGTGACATGCATTAGTTCAAAATTCAGATATTGAAATTCAGATTTTATATCATAATCATCTCTGAGAATTTCAAGCAACACATATTCAAGTTTCCCTTGCTTGGAGGAAGTCGATAGGGTTGGTGGGTTCTTTGCCCAGAGCCTGGAGTCAGGAAGTCTTGAGCTAAAGTCCAATGTGAGCCACTTCTTAGCTGTGTAACTCTAGACAAGTCACTTCATCTCTGTTTGCCTCAGTTTCTTCAATGTAAAATAGGGGTAATAATATTACCTATTTAATAGGATTGTTGTGAAGATCAGAGGAGGTGATATTATGTAAAGCGCTTGGTCTGGAATATAGTAAGTGTGTAGTAAATGTTTACTTTTCACCTTCCCCTTGACTGACTTTCTTTGAATCTCATCTATTAGTGGAGCCTTTGAAAAACCTAAGCCTCCCCACACAATGCCACTCCATTCTGAATTCATCAGTGCTTTAGATTTAGGCAAAAGAAATAGACTTATAACTCTAACCTCAGAGATTAGTGTTTCAAACCTTTAAAAATTGTGTTTTCAGCTTAAAGCTACTTCAAGGTGGCATTGCTGGGCATGCACTGCCATGCTACTGTAATTACACAGATATGGATCTAGGAAGAGTCTGACCTGCTCATAAAAATGTCCAAAAATCAGTACTGACTTCTGAACCTGGTTTAAAAAAATCCTTCTCTAAAATAATCATCAGTTATGGTGCTATCCCTACCCAGAGTGCAGAGGCTTTGCTGTTAAAAGATATGTGTGGGTCTCTGAGGTCTTTTAAATATTTTAATTGAAGGCACTGGGAACTCCCCAGAGCTAGATAGGAGCTTCTATTAGCATGCAAATGTATTTGGGGGATCCCTGGATAGAAATACTGTTAAGAGATATAGTGGCCCAACTGGGAGGGCGGAGTTGTAGAGGGCTAAAGGATGCTCATGGAGAGAAAAGAAGAGAGATGGAGAGAATATATGGAGAAGAGGAATATGAGGAGCAGGATACAGAAAAGTCCAGGATGTGCTTATGCAGAGCTCAGAGGCTTGCAGAATTGCCTTTGAGCAAGTCAGAGAAAACACCTGCTTGGTGTTTGGAATTGCCCTCAGGAAACTGGATGTGTTCATTGGTTTAGTGGGTCGCTGCTAGCATAACCATTTTGACCAGGGGTAGTGCTGGGGTCTAGGCTGAAACAGACCTTTCTTCTCCAAAGACCATGTACTGGTTAACAGTAATAGCCCAGCAGAAGCTAGTTAGGGGAAGAAAGATACATAGGTATGAAGAATCATAACCCCACATGTCAGTCTAGAGGGTGGAAAAGGTCTTTGAACAGAGGGTTGCAACATGGTAGGTAGGAAGGAATTATTTTATGTCTTAATCCAAGATTGGAATCCTGTCTCAATCACTCACAAGCTGTGTGACCTTGAATAAGTCACTTAACCTCCAGAGCCTCAGTTTCCTCATCTGTAAAATGAAGGCACCTTTCATGGCTCCTCAGATCCTTTACATCTCTAAATCAATGATCCTAAGATGTTTGAAGAGTGTAAAAGTAGAAGTGATTTACTTCAACTGTATACGGTTTGCTATAAAGAAAGCTGGTGAAGGATTTTTTTTTACCCACAGCAATTCACAAAAACTCTCTACTAAAATACAGACTAGGGTTTCTTCAACTTTTTCTGTCATGGAACCCTTTGGCAGTCTGCTGAAGCCTATGAACCCTTTCTCAGATATATATTTTTAAATGTAGAAAATAAAATGCATAGGATTTGTAAAGGAAATCAAGGTAACTAGGTGGCACAGTGGATAGAGCACTGAGCCTGGACCCAGGAAGAACTAAGTTCAGATCTGGCCTCAGACACTTACTAGCTGGGTGACCTGGGCAAGTCACTTCACCCCATTTGCCTCAGTTTCCTCATCTATAAAATGAGCTGGAGAAGGAAAGGACAAACTACTCCAGTATCTTTGACAAGAAAACCCCAAATGGGTCACAAAGAGTCAGAGGTGACTGAAATAACTGAACAACAACAAAACAGAAGAAATCAATTCTATTGAAATAGTTGTCAAAAAATAAAGTTCACAGACCCCAGGTTCAGAACCTGGGGAGGGGTTCTGATCTATGTTTCCAAAGAAGATGCCAGTAATGCCAGTAATGGTTCATACATGCAAAACCCTCGATGACATAGCAAAATTAAGTTGAGCACTTGTATCATCCTTGTGTTGGACTTCAGAAGACAAGATGGGAAAACGTGGGTATGACTGGGGAATAAGACACAAGAGAGAAAGGGCATAGCTTTAAGAGAAAAACAAAAAGATCTCCTTTTTAAGTCTTGGGTGAAGCAGCAGAGTGACCCAAGTCCACTCTGACATAAAGTATAGACCTTTTTAAAAACTTAGAAACATAGAAGGAGTTGTTTGTTTGTTTTTGTTTTTATTCTATCCTTGAACTGACTTAGTGGAGGGAAGGGTAATCGAGTAGATGCATTTTTAAACTTTTGATGGCTTGTCTTTTCAGAAAGAAAATTATAAGGAAAACTTGGCACTGCCTTATACGGCCCAAGTGACTTTCTCAAATTCAAAGCCTGTTTCCTGGGCGAAATACCTCCTCTCACATTCTCATCTTACCCTAGGTCATAGTCCAGTAAACAGTGCCCTCTGAGGATTTTTCACGATACCCACAAGTCATCATAATACATTGCAGAGCTCATCTGCAGAGATAACAAGATTATCTTGAAAGTTCCAACCAAGCCAGAATCCCAGTCTTATCCTACAATAGATATAAACCCTCAGATAATCTCAGAGTAACTCTAGTCTCCTGGGTATCTCCCAGCCTGAGAATTACTTTTAATTGTAATCTACACATATTAGGCTCTTATAATGGTAGGTGCTTGGGAAAATACAAAGTTTAGATAGGGGTAGCTAGTTGGTATAGTGGATAGAGCACTGGGCTTGGAGTCAGGAAGATCTGAGTTCAAATCCAGCCTCAGACACTTCCTAGCTGTGTAACCCTGGGCAAGCCATCTCATTGCTCAGTTTCCTCATCTGTAAAATAGGAATAATGATAGCATCAACTTCCCAGTGTTGCTGTGAGGATCAAATAAGATAATAATTCTAAAGTGCTTAGTACAGTGCATGGCACATGGTAAATGCTATGTGAGTTAGCTATTGTTATTATCATTGTTGTTCAGTCATTTCAGTCATGTCTGACCCTTCGTGACACCATTTGGGGTTTTCTTGACAGAGATACAGGAGTGATTTGCCATTTCCTTCTCCAGGTCATTTTATAGGTGAGGAAAACAGGGTGAAATGACTTGCCCAGGGCCACACAGTGAGTAAATGTTTGAGATCAGAGTTGATCCTAGGAGAATGAGTCTTCCTGACTTCAGGGCCAGCACTCTATCCACCGAGCCATCTAGTTGCCATTATTGTTATTACTACCACTATTATTATTATTAGATAAGATCCAACCTCTGCCCACTTTACCCACCAATCTCAGCCAGAACTGGACTGACCTTCTGCGTGGCAGGGAGTAAAGTTCATTGGGTTGTTTCTTTTCATGTAAGATTTTCATCCCAAAGTAGATCTAGCTCCCTAGAATGAATGAATGAATGAATGAATGAATGAACGAATGAACGAATGAACGAATGAAAAGCATTTACTGAGCATTTACTATGTGTCGAGTTCTGCACTAAGAATGAGTACAGCATGTCACAGGTTAGGGTTGTAAATTGACTGTTCCAAATGAATATCTCAATCCAAAGGACTTGCTAGAGATTAGAGTACTAGGTAAGAGAGATTTAATTACCATTCATTACACAGTCATGTGAAGATAGTCTGAAGCCAGTTATTCCCTAAGGACTAGGGCCCATCAGCAGCATGAAAGAGAGAATCAGTGCTGTTTTTTAGAATCAAGTGGGAGAGAAGTAACTCCATTTAAATGATGCTTTAGAGATTAAAGAACAGGAGTGTTTCTCCTGTGGGGCCCTTGTTCAAGCCACTAGAGTAAAATTTCTCCTATAATTCATTAACCTCATATTTCTACACATTTGAATCCAGCTATGTCCCCAGTACTGGCCAGAAAATGGAGTTCACAGACATGGCCCCATCCAAGTAGAATTTGTCTCTGCTGATTTAGAAGAGGACATCATCAGCCGAATATTCCGAATTTATAATGCATCCAGGGTAAGGATCACATCCAGTTTGGCCTACCTCACTTTAGGTCTCAGTTGGTATAGAAGGCAAAAACCTGTTTTGTTTTTTCTGATAAGCAGAGGAAGACTTGATTAAAACCTACAGCAAGGTTTAATCAGGATTAAAAATTAATGCAATATTGATATCTTTTCAAGGTTCAAATAACTAAACAAGACAATTTTCCCCTTACATGAAATGCAGAGTTAAGTGTCCCTGACCTACTCCACACCTCTCATGCACAGATCCTCAGATTATAACTTATTCTTCCCCTTCAGCTCACCTGTGATTAAAGTAAAGCCATTTTTCTGACCTGTGGACAATCTGTTAAATCCTTATTCCTTGACATTTTGCTCTGGGTTCTTGCAGGAGTGCAAGTATTCTGCTCCACTCTTATTTTCCCAGCCTGTCATTTAAAGCACCTGGTTCTTTATAACACAAGAAGATTAAAAATCATAACTCTCCAGGCCAGTGTACACTGTCTTGGTTATTTATAGGCAATGTCTGATTTAATAACGTTTCACTTTGATAAAAAGATCAAATAAGGGAAATCAGCCCATTGGAATTCAAAGTAAAGAGTACCTATTCCTCCGTGATTGTCATCTGATTTTCCACAGCCCCAAGATGGATACCGGATGGTACAGCAATTCCAGTTCTTGGGCTGGCCAATGTATAGGGATACACCAGTGTCCAAACGCTCCTTCTTGAAGCTCATACGCCAGGTGGAGAAGTGGCAAGAAGAATATAATGGCGGTGAAGGACGGACAGTCGTGCATTGTCTGTAAGTACGGAGAACAGAGGTTTTGAAGGAAGAAGGTAGGAAGGAAGGAAAGAAAGAAAGGAGGAAGAAAGGAAGGAAGGAAGGAAAGTCATTCTATCTGCCAGGACCAGGACCTATTGAGAAATCAAACAGCAGACTTTCCTATTTGTGTCTTTTTTGGTCTTTTACTCCCATTAAGAATCTATGTAAAGACATATCCTGAGAAGGTCTGATGTAGGCAGATGGTTGTGCTTAACCCTACTGATAATAATGATTAATAACAGCTCACATTTATGTATACCTTTAAGGTTTGCAGAGCATTTTACATATATAATCTGATTTGATCTTCACAAATCCTCCTTCTTGAAGCTCATCTGCCAGGTAAAGTAGTGACAAAAAGAACATAATGGCTGTGTTAAATAACCTGCCCAGGTTTATACCATTACTAAATGTCTGAGAGGAGACTTGAACCTAGGTGTTCCTGACTACAAATCCAACGCTTTATCCACTCTACCACCTAGCTGCCTCTTATGTGAAGGTAGCGTGATGAAAGGGGCAGATTGTGATGCTGTAGGTGGAGGACACAGTGTCTGCTCAGCAATTTTAATGGAATTGTTGCTGCCTAATACATTTTGAAGCCTCTCGGCAAAGCTGATGTAATATTATTGTTGCTACTATTAGTATTAACAATGATAATAACCACCTTGCTTTTGTCTACTTCTCAAAGCCTTTTTCCATTTATTATCTCATTTGAGATAATGTGTAGCTAGCCAACCAGCTGTCATTTGGAGCATTTGTGAAAACTTCAACAACCAGATACTTTTAATTTTCATTGCTTTCTCAATGGGAAGCAGTTATGATTACACAATGAAGCTTCCTACTGAAGTACAAATGAAGTTGATCTGATGTTAGGGTTGGCCCTAGGCAAAATCACCTGGTAACAAAAGTAGTCTTCCACCCTCCAACACTCCCAGATTCCCAGGACCTCCATGGGGTCCCTGGCAGTCCCCAGATGTGTTCCTTCTCCTTCTTTTCTCATCCTTATCCAGTCTTAGTTCATGTACGCTCTATTCCAAAGGGAGGCATTTTCATCTACTTGTCCCCATGTAGTCTGGTCCAGGCCTATCGTAGGCCATTCCATTAACTCAGTCGCTCAGACTGTCATATAGATAGCAACCCTCTATTTTACAGGGCCAGTACCTCAATGACTCCAAAAGATGGTGTGAATAAACAGCAGCTCCTGAATTTCTTCTTCCTTTCAGAAGGGAATCTTCTCTCTAGGAATTAAGCCCCTCCTAACTGACCTTTGTTTCATGAACAGCCATGAGAAGTCCAGCACTTCTCAGAAATCTATAAGAATCCTGAAGCCACCAGACCCTACCACCAGTACTAATGCCATATAATACAGTGAAAAGACTCCTGGCCATGGGCCTGTTTTTTTATCTTTAAAATGAGGAAGTTGAACTAACTGGCCAAAAAGTTGAGATGAGTTCCTTCCAGCATTAAACCTTTGGTCTGGGTTTCCCATTTATAAGCTTACCCCTAGCATTAAGTAGCAACTGAAACTTAGAGGGACAGTGAGAGTGAATTTACGATGATGTACTGTCTGAGTCACTCAAATTTTAGACGTACAATAATTTTATCATCTATGCCAAGATTGAAAAATAAGAAGAAGAAAAAAAGGTTTGGAATGAAGAGATAATATACATAGAGGAGTAAAGACTGTAGATCTGGGAGGGACCTTAGAGATATCCAGTCTAGACAGGGGTTCTTAATCTTGGATGGATGGACCCGATGGAAAGATTTCAAGAGGTCAAACTTGGTTTGTCAATATTCTGATAACTATATTTCAATAAAATTAGTTTCCTTTTTAGTCCTATGTATTGTATCTTATGCATTTAAAAACATTCTTCTAAGAAGGGATCCATAGGCTGCACCAGACGGCCAAAGGGGTCTATGCCATGAAAAAGGCCAAGAACCCCCTCATTAATTCAGCCTCCTCAATTACAGATTTTGCAGATAAGGAATTTGATGTCCAAAAAGGTTCAGTGATCTTCCCTAGATTTAAACCAAAAGTATCCTCGTAAGATCTAAACCAAAGTATCTCGATTCCAACTCTTGTGCTGTTTCTTACCATATCACCTGTTGATCTTTAAGTAGAACATGTATGTGAATGTATGTACAATCCTCAGAAACAAGATAAGTGTATTTGAATTAGAAATCTGGCCCTTGACCCATTTTAAATGTTTTATCTCATAGCTTCAAGGAAATCAAAATGAGAAATACCTTCATTATATAGTAGCTTAAGCCTGTGCTGGTTGAAATGTAGAAAAAAAAAAAAGTTTTCTATATCGACTCATTAAGAAACCAGTTTCTACTGGTGTTCCCTAAAACTGGGAACATAAGAAAGGAAGTGTCTAGGAGGAATGAGAGGGAAAAAAAAAAACAACCTCCCTGGAATATATCCCATCCTTTCTTCTCTCCAAGGTAAAAAGCATGACATTCAGGATAATGTAGCTCCACCTAATGGTTATGTTCAGAGAGAACTCACCCAAAGATAATAAACCACCAAGTGCTTTGAATTGAATGTCCTTTTAGAATTCATTCAGAGGGATAGATACGTGGGTAAGAAGGCCTCAGATTCAGCAGCTGTCTTAGGCACAGAAGCAAGCCCATGTAGGAAGCCCATTTCCTTCCTTAGTTTTCTTTTGGTAACCAGTTGTTTGGGTTCTGTGGCATCATGGCCTTATATGGTCCTGATACAAAATCAGGCTGGGACCCAGACTCTTTCAGATAATCACTCACAGGTAAGCCGTGTGGCAAATACTGTGGAAAATTGACCCCATTATCTCTAATTAGAAGTAATGGCTTGGGTGGAGAGTTTACACTAGCTCAAAAGGCTATCCTAATTATTGGTTCACCAGTGTTTGAATCAGATATTTCCATAGGCTGCCCAGCACAACTGGGAGGAAAAGGGAATGTAAGGGCAAAAAGTAATCAAGCTACTTTATTCCCTTTATTCCAGGAATGGAGGTGGCCGCAGTGGGACTTTTTGTGCAATCAGCATTGTTTGTGAAATGCTCCGGCACCGGAGGGCAGTTGATGTCTTCCATGCTGTGAAGACACTGAGGAACAATAAACCTAACATGGTGGACCTTCTGGTAGGCACTTTCTAACTGTACTGTTAAATTGAAAATCTCCCCTATTATCACCCAGTCCCTGAGATCTCTAAGCTTTTTCACAAAGGAAGAGAGTCATTTTCAAAAGCATAATGTAATCACTTCACTTGTAATGGTTTTTCTTTTTTTAAAAAAAAAAAAAAATCTGCTTCTTCCCAAGGAGACTTTGTCTCAGCTTGTTTGAAATTTGGAAATAGTTTGAAACTCACAAGTGAACATCCTTATTAATTTCCCTTCCTGGCAGTACCATCCACGTGGAGAGTAGTCCTAGCACAGAAGAAATAATCGTACCAAATGAAATGCCAGATTTTCAAATTATATATTTTATAAATAGCTTAATCACCTAATATTTATCAAAGCTGTAAGTTTTAGTTTGACACCCAGAATATTGCACTTAATTATGGTGGCCACATCCCAAATAAGGATTAAAGGAGTTGAGAAACAAAGGATTGTGTGCAATTATTTTCTTAGAGTATTTCATGAAATCTCTTTTTATGCGGAGCTGTTGAAGTGCCACCTACTGTGATTCAAGAATAGTGACAAAGCTTAGAGAAGGAAGCTTTTAGATTAGACTTTTGTAGTCTTGTGCTGGGAAAAGATGAACTGGGGAGCAGCAGGATTAATCCATCATGGGGTGGGGGGAAGGCCTTTGTGTGGGCTGGGGGAGATGAGCCGATGCTGTCAGGTTTTAGAAAGGCTTTGCCCTGGGGGGTATAAAATGTGAAAGCTGCAGAGTCAAAGCCCATTCTACAAGTCATCAGCTACAGAGCTAGGGGATGAAGGTGCTGACTTAAGAGTCACCAAACAGGTCCCATTTTGAGGTTGAAAAAATAGCTGTTGTCGCCATCAAAGGACCCAAGATCCATTCATTTGTGCAGTGCTGTATTAAACATTCATACAGTGCCATGTACATAATTGGGGCTTGGTAACTTATAATGGTGCCTGGTAATAGCTATAACTCCTAGAGATGCAATCAAACCCTAGTTAATGTGAACAGCTTCATTTGGACATCTGCTTCTCCCCAGACATATGTTTTATGCATGATGAGTTGTAATAGGTCCAGAAAGCGTGGCCTGGGGAAGGGGACTTGGAATGGAAATGACCATTTTGCCAGGTGCACTGTCTTTCTCATAAGCTACTAACAGTTGTCTCAATGGCCCATGAATTGAGACCACCTCTCCTCCCACTACTCCCGCCTGCCCTGCTCTGTGTAGGATAGATATTGACTGTGTAAGTGGCAAACATCAACCCTTCCAAGCAATTTATAGATATGAGTGTTAGATGAGTTGCAAACTGATTGGTTTGTGCTGGGTATGCCTCTTGGTTGGCACAGTACACCAGAATCACTGGCTGGCACACAAAATAAATTCACAGGGAGCTGTGCCTCCGCTGAATTCTTAGGCTTTTATGGACAAGACCATGAAAGATATTCATTTGGAGTCAAAGGTGTTTCTGATTTGGGAGGCACTATCAAAGCTGCCATATTATGGCAGACATGTGCTCAAATTAAAGAATTCAGAATATGGCTACCTTTGGTTTCACCTCACCAATGGGGAGACAGATGCGTAGCTTATAACCCTTGGCTGGCACCTGAGTAAAGCTGACCTTGATTAAATGTCATTTTGCTTACTGAAAACCCTGAATTAAATAGATCCACTTTAGAAATAGAGCCATCCGTAGTTAGCCTACTTTTTTTCTAATGTAACTACAGCCAATTTTGCTACTCACAAGACTTACTGGGAGAAATGGCATGCTTTTTCTGTGTCAATAATACAGAATGTGGTACTTTGATGTAATAATGAAATGAATGATTGTTTTCTATGAAGTACAAAGTTAAGAACCAAAAGGACTCTTGATGCTAGCTAACAAGTTAGAAGGATCCTAAGACATTATAAATCATTCAGCGCTTCCTAGTGGCTCTTTATATTACCTCCAGGATCAAATTGAAAGTCCCCTGTTTGGCATTTAAAGCTCTTCATAACCTGACCTCTTTCTGCATTTCCAGGATCACCTCATTTATTAACCTCCATAAACTCTCTGATTGTAGTCACATAGGCTGATATGTTGTTTCTCACACACAGCACACCAGCTCCCATCTTAATGCCTGAGCATAGATTGTCCCCCATGCCTGGACTGCTCTCCCTCCTCACCTCTGCCTCTGGTGGCTTTGCTGTCTTCAAGACTCGAGTCCTACCTTCTATAGAAGGTTTTTCCCCCTCTGCCCAGATGTTAATGCCTTCTCATCTCAGATTAACTTTGACCTACCCTGCATATATCTTGAAAGTACTTAGTTAAATACATGTTAAATTGGGGATAATCTCAGAGGGAAGGCACTGAGATTAAGAGGAATCAGGAATGGTTTCTTGAAGATGGTGGAATTTTAGCTGAGACATGAAGGAAGCCAGGAAAGCTAGGAGGTGGAAATAAGGAGGGAGAGAGACCCAGGTATGAGTGACAACCAGTGAAAACTCACAGTCAGATGGAGTGCCATGTTTGAGAAAGAGCAAGGAGGCCATTGGACTGCAGAATACAGTGTCAGAATAAAGTGTCAGAAGCTTGGAGGGGAAGAAGGGCCTTTATATAATCATACATAAAATATTATGTATCTTAATATAATAAATAATATAAATAAATATTTTCCAGGTTCACTCTCTCTCTCTCATAAGCTACTAACAGTTGTCTCCATTGCCAGATGTGTTGAATTCCCCTCTCCTGCCTCTACTCCCACCTGCCCTATTCTGTGTAGGGTAGATATTTACTGTGTATGTGGCAAACATCAACCTTTCCAAACAATTTATAGATGTGTAATAAAATATAAATATATATAATATAAAATATGTAAAATATATGATGTAATAATAAAAAGCTTTAAAAGCCAAACAAAATTTTATATTTGATCCTAAAAATAATAGGGCAATACTGGAGTTTATTGAATGTGGGGGCTGAGGAGGAGTGGGCATAGACTGGTCTGAAGAAAGCTCAGTTTCCACAGCTATGGGGAGGATGGGTTAAAGTAGGGAGAGACTTGAGGCAGGCAGACCTACCAAGATGCTGTTGCAATAATCTAGATATAAGATGACATGGGTCCGCACCAGGATGGTGGCAACGTTAGAGGAGAGAAGAGGGGATGCATTTGAGAGATGTCACAAAGGTGCAATTGATAGGCCTTGGCAATAGATTGGATACAAGGGGACATGGTGAGAATGAGGAGTTGATGATGACATCTAGGTTAGTGAATGGGAAGATGTGGTACCCTCAACAGTAATAGAGAAGTTCAAAAGACTTCAAGCCCAGTACCCTATCTGCTGTACCACCCAGCTACCCATAGGGAAGGGTTCAGTTTTGAACATAATTGAGTTTAAGGTGTCAGTGGGGCATTCATCCATAAAGTCTGTCTTTGGGCCCACACTCATAGCTTTTTCCACTCGATGAAGACCCTAACAGAGCCCAGGGTTGCCTCTAAACCATAAAAAGCATCAGAATACTGATTTAGTGAAAAAATACAACTACTATTATAATGAGCATATTTGTCATTATCTGGGATTATGTTTGCTAACTGGAGATTGTCTAAAAATTTTCATGAAGTCCTCTCTATCCATCAGTCAGTGATTACTAATCTATGTGGGCAAAGGAAAAATAAACTGTTGAACTGATAATATCAGAGTTGTCATCTAGTCCCACCCAGAAGTTATAGTTACCACATCTTCAATCAGTGGCTGGACAACCTCTCTTTGTAGACCTCTGATAAGGGAAAACTTGGTCTGCTGACGTATGTATGCCATTCCACTTTGGGATCACCCTCGTTACTAGGAAGTTTTTCTTTTAGCGTGCTCAAATCTGCCGTCTTTCATACACTGTGACATCTAGAGGTTTTAGAAAAATTAAACAGTTTTTATATGTATTTAAAGCTTTGGCGTTTGAAGAAGGGTTTTAAGCTACTCAAAAACAATTCTAGAGAATTTAGGGAAATGCATTCCCTGTAGCACATTCTAGCAGCTTTCAAAAAATAATGGTATCATAGGATAATATCTTTCAAGTTGGAAGGGTACCTAGAGTTCATCAAATCCAACTCCTTAGTTTTACAGATGAACCCAGAGAGATCACAGATGTGCCCAAGGTTGTACAAGGAGTCAGCAACAGAGCTGGGCTTCCGGAAGAGGTGGTGAGCTCCATCACTGAGAAAATGCATTCAAAAATTGAATGATCACTAATTACAGATATTATAACAGGAATCCATAACCTCTAAGGTCTCTTCCAACTCTCAGATTTTGTCCTCACAATCTGGTTTCCATCTTTACCACTCAACTGAAACAGCTCTCTGCAAGGTTAAAATGATATATTAAATGATAAATTCAATGGCCTTTTCTCAGTCTTCTTCCTTATTGACTTCTCAAATGCTAAAACATTTGACACTAGTGGCTACCTCCTTCTCCTGGATCCTTTCTCTTCCTTCAATATTCCTAACATTGTTCCCTCTTGATTTTCTTCCTACTAGTCCAATCTTTCCTTGCAATCTCCTTTACTGAATCATCAATAACGCTCTGCCCCGTTCATGTCCCCCAAATCTCTACTCTGGGTCCTCTTCTTTTCTCTTTCTTGGCATTCTCATTAACTCTTGTAGGTTCAATCATCATCTGTAATCAGATGACTCCACAATCTATAAAGCTAGCCATATTCTGTCTTCTGGGCTCCAGTTTCACATCGTTAGCTGCCTTTTAGATATCTGCAATAGAACATTAGAATGTTCATATGATCTTGGTCCAAATATTTGGTATTCCCTCATTTTCCTTATTTGTAAAATGAAGGGGTTAGGCTAGATGACCTCTCAGGACCATTCCAGCTCTATAATCTATGATTCTATGAGTATTCAACCTCAAATTCAACATATCTAAAATGGAACTCATTATCTTTCTCCCTAAAGCCACCTCTCCTCCTCATTTCTCTATTTCTCTCCAGGATATAACCATCCTTCCACCTTCTCAAGTTCATAACTTTAAAGTCATCCTTGATTCTTCACTTTCCCTCACCCCTCCCCATATCTAACCACATAACAAGTTCTAGCAATTAGAGGAGCAAGCTACCCTAACAACATAATTTTTCTCCCATAGCTATGGTCAACCTTTAGTAGGTCCTTCCTGGAGGAGTAGCTTGGTGTAGAAGATAGCATGCTGGAATTGGAGTCAGGAAGACCTGGGCTTAAATCCCAAACCAAACACTTACTATATGATCCTATCCAAATCATTTAACTTTTCTGTTCCTCAGTTTCCTTATCTGTAAAATGAGAGAGTTGGATCTGATGACCAGTGAGGTTCTTTTGACTTTATGATCCTATGAAAAATCCCTTGCAGTGTTGCCTTTGAAGAACCGAAGAGGCTTAGTGTTTAGATTCCAGATCACAGCATTCCTGAGAGTGTTTTCCTTATTCCTGAAACTGCCTTCTTCTGTGATTACCATTTCTGGGCTGGCTGATTTATAGATGCATAGGCTCATTCTGTTGAATCCTTAGGGTTCCCAGGAAATACCAATCAACACATGATATGTTCTGCAAACAGAGAGAGATGAAATAGAGTTTGGCAGGTGTCAGGAAGTACCACCATGAACACCCCTTAGAACTTTTTCCAGGGGACTTTTTTTTTCTCTGTAAGCTGAACCAAAGCAAATAGTGCATGGTTAAGGGCCTTGTACTGCTCTTCATTTTCTCTGGGTACCAATAAATATCTCTTGACTGAATTGTCAGATATGGGCCCCATGGGCTCACACAAATTCCATGTATGTGGAAGGGAGAAGAGAGGATTCTAATGTATGAGAATGGGGACCCACAGAGAGAACATCCCTCTTCCTATCTGCTTCATTCCCCCTCTCTCTGCACCCTCGAATTTTGCAATTCTGATTACCTAAGTGTCTCATTATTAAATCTCCTAGATTCTTGCAATCTCAAGGGACAGAAGGAGTAAGAGAATTTGGAACGGCTAATAAAATGAGATTTTTAAAAAAAAGAAATCTACAAATAGAGTTGAAAGCTGGGCATTCTCAAAGGAGATCTTTAAGGCTGAAAATTTTGCTTCTTGAGACAAGTTAGCTTTCAGCACGCAAAAAATGATTGCTGATTGCAGTGTGTGTGGGGGGGGTTGATTTCACATCCCAGAAACTAGGTT
>NW_020954590.1:40255856-40284997 GCF_900497805.2 Vombatus ursinus | reverse complement strand
TGTGTGTGTGTGTGTGTGTGTGTGTGTGTGTGTGTGTGTGTGTGTGTGTTCAGGAGAATTATGTGGGAATCGCCCTAACCCCCTCATTTTAGGCCGTCTTCAAAGTTCTCTCCTCAGTCAACCTTGTGTTCCCATTAAAGAATTAGGAGAACCCAGAGGAAAAAAATTTGTTTTCTAGATTTAAGATTTTACATGGCTTTCCTAGAACTATTAGTTTTATTCCAATCTAATCCATTTATTATGCTCCAGGCACTCTGCTAGGTGCTGGAGATGCAAAAACACAAATGAAACAATGGCCCCTGCCCTCAAGGAGCTTACATTCCTTATGTCACAATTCCTTTGAAGATGCTCCAGTCCCAAGAAAACTAGCTTACCTGTAGCAGTTTCCCAGCCCTTCCCCCAACGCTCAGCTTCGTATAAGGTTTTTTTGGGGTTTTTTTTTTTTTTTGGCATAAGCTCTTGAACTTTTATTAAATTCCCCAACCTCCCTTCATGTTCTCTATGCTCCAGACAAACTGGCCTGTGCCGGCTGTTCCCCATCTCGAACGTCCCATCCCCCAGCTCTACAAAGGCTCTCCCCCATGCCTGGGATCCCTCCCTTCCTTGGGTCTGTGGTGCCCTTTAAGGCTTAGCTCCACTGCCACTTCTACAGGAGGCCTCTCTTGATTCCCTCATTTGTTAGTGTCTTGACCTGCAAAAGCACTATTGATTTTATTTACTTACATATGCTGCTTTATATAGATAGATAGTTCTATGTTTCATTTCCCTTGGAGACACTGGACCTGAGTCTCCTTGTGTGTATGTGTGTATAATGTGTGTGTGTACATCTCTTTATCTGTCTAGCAGCCCTTCAGGGTAGGGGTTGTCTCCCTTTCACATTGGTATCTTTGTATCTAGCAGAATGACCAGCGCATAGTAGGTGTTTAATAAGTGCTTGTTGAATGATTGATTGATTATTTGAGGAGACTGAGCTTGCCCAAAGGGTACCAGGATTTAGGGAGCGGACACAAGGGTTTGAGTCCCAGCTCTGCCACTTACTTTGAGACTTTGGGCAAGTCGCATTACTATTTCAGGTTTCAGTTTCTTCATTTGTAATATAAGCAGATTGAGCTAGACACACCTCTAAGTTATCTTTCGATGCTAAAATTCTTGATGATGCCATAAGAAAAAAATGGGTACTTTGAAAGGCCCACTTAAATATAGACCATGTAGTTGTGAGTAGTTGTTAACTAAATGGTAGTTAACTACATAGTAGCCAATTCACTAGCTACCAATTTCCCAGCTATCCCCCCAGTTATGAACCAACACCAGTCCCCAAACCTGGTTCTGCACACCAAGTTAAGGATGCCCGCTTCCCCCTACCCAATACCTGATCTTGCTTGGCCCACAGAAGAACCCTAGAAGAAACCACCCATTTCAGAACCCATTCAGTGGGTTCCTAGCTGACCTGTGTCCATCTCCCCAATTGTATTTCTCCTCAATAAAGCTGGCTTACCTGATTTTGTCTCTGTTGACTCCCATCTGGTGCGCTGTTCTGTCTTGTGATGCCCTGTTCTCCATTGTACTACAATCTGTAATTCCAAACCTCACTCAAATAACATTAAAATATCCTTCCAGCTAGATGCAAAGCCAACTGGAATCATGAGTCCACGAGGGGTAAGAGAGAGAATCTACTGTCCCTTCAATGCTTAGCAGTGTGTGTTGCTAATGATCAAATAGTCTTGTAAAGGAGACTCAGGTGTGGTATTGTTAAAGGAATTGGAACATAGAAAGAGCCATGTATAATTTTTAAAAATATAAAGGCAGACTTGGCCTATGTGGTGCATGCCTGTAGTCCATGCTTCTCTGGAGGCAGAGGCTGGTGACTCCTGAATGCAAGAGTTCTGAGCTGCAACATGGCTCAAGTCAATTGGATGTCTATACTAAATCCAGCAACAATGTGGTGGGCCCCCAGGTGCAGAGGACCACCAGGCTGCCTGGGGAGGAGCAAACCACACCAGATCAGAAAGATGGAGCAGTTTTCTTTGCCAATCAGAATTGGGATAGGGCCCATGAGTGGCCACTAAACTTCTAACCTGGGACCACCAAAAAAAAAAGTGTAAATAAATAATTATATATGTATAAATACATACATACATACATAAAGTCTGTGATTATCCATTTATGTCACATTATCATAAAAATGGAAGTGGTTCCATGAATGGTAATATTTATTGATTTATAGGTCACACCGGCAAATAGTGCAGCTAGCCACACATTCTATAACCTGAATGAGAACATTGGACCGAATAATTCTACCTTGAATCATTAGTGTATGTGGACCTCTTTTCCTTCACATCAATACAATCTGTGTTAATGATTTTTGTTTTAAGTTGAACAATCTGTAAGAATAAAATCCTAGATCAAAATTGCAAATGGCCAAACCATCTTCGTTTCAAAAGGCAGATGGAGCAGGGAGAGGAGCTTTGCCCCAGGAAACCACTAGAGAGTATTCTCTTTGAATCTTCTCTCCCACTTAGACAGTGGTGAGTATTTGATGTCCCCAGATGGCCAGTAAGCCAAGCTGTACCTGCTCCCAGAAAAATGATACTTTTTTTGAGTCAGGATCTCAAAGGCCTTTATGTGCATATTTGTTGATTGACTGATTCTTCACAATGCTGAGAGTTTTGTTAAGCATTGTTTCCCACTATTATGCTTTCTTTTCTTGCCCTAATTCGGGGCAAGAGAGATGGCAGGTACTTATTGATAAAATTTGGAAGCCTCCAGTGGTACAGATCACACCCCATCCTCACCTTCTTATTTTATGAGATTTTTGTCCATATTCTCCCAAAAGTTCTTGACTGAGGATTTATCTAATATGCTACAGACCTCCTTCTAGTTTTGTTTTGTTTTGTTTTTTTAACATTTTGAAGGTACCCATGCAACTCAGACTGACCGTCTGTTATCTCTTGCTCTAACTGTGTGACTGGCCCACCTCTTTTTCCATAGTCATATTGCATCACCAGTCAGTCACCAGTCATTTTTTAAGTACCTGCTATGTGCTAGATACTTATCAATATTAAAAAGATGGATTCTTATATCAGGAGGTAGCTTGAGATTGTTGAAATCACTGTACAGTTTTCCCAGTGTTTGTTCAGAGCTCATTCTCTTCTTTCTATTCAAGTTTGGGCAAGTTCATTGTCCATCCACAGTGTCTATCATAGATAAAATCTGGATAACGAGCATTTTTTTAATCCATTAGTGTTTTTTTTCCCTGTTTAGAGATCAAACTGATCTTGTTTGAGTGATTGTCTGTCGCATTAGAGAGCACATAGCAGAGGAAGGTGCCCCACTGCTGAAGGAATGAATGGTATAAGCATTTAAAAGGAGAAGAGGCAATGACTAGAAGCCAGCATGAGTTCATTAAGAAGAGGTCATGCCACACTAACTGCATATCCTTTTTTTGACAAGGTTTTTAGACTAGTAAATCAAAGGAATGTATTGAACTTTACTGTGTCTGGATTTTCAGCAAAGTCTTTCAAAAATATCTTTCCAAAATAGAGAATTAACAACTGTGTTGTTATTGTTGTTGTTCAGTCATTTTTGACTCTTTGTGACCCTATTTTGGGATTTTCTTGGCAAAGATACTGTAGTGGTTTGCCATTTCCTTCTTCAGCTCCTTTTACAAATGAGGAAACTAAGGCAGATTGGGTTAAGTGACTTGCCCAGGGTCACACAGCTAGTAAATGCCAGAGGCCAGATTTGAACTCAGGAAGATGAGTCTTCCTGACTCCACTGCACCACCTAGCTGCCCCATTATAAATTGTGTACTAATACAATTAGATGGGCTCACATTTCGATGACGAAGCCAACTCAAAGAATATGGTTAATGGATTAGTGTTTACTTGAATGAGGTACCTCTAGTGAAGTGTCCCTGGTCCTGTTCTGCTATTTTTTCAGTGACCTAGATGAAAGAAATGTGATGGCTTGGTGGTGAACTTTGAACGTAGCAAAATAAATGTATTGGATGAAAGAGGCAAGATCCAGAAAGGTCTTAACAGGCTAGAGAATGATTGACTAAAGCTAATGATAGTTAGCAGGGAAAAGTGTTAAGCTGTAGGTCTGAGTTTTAAAAATCAACTATATAAGTACAAGATGAGGGAGACGTAGCTCTAGGAAGCCTTTCAAGTGAAAAAAGACATGGAAGTTGTTTTTTGTTTTGTTTTGGTGCGGCATTTGGGGTTAAGTGACTTGCCCAAGGTGACACAGCTAGTTCGTGTCAAGTGACTGAGGCCAGATTTGAACTCAGGTCCTCCTGACTCCAGTCTGGTGCTCTATCCACTGCACCACCTAGCTGTGCCTTAAATTATTGGACTATTTTGTCTTTTTTTTTTTTTTTACTATTTTGACTAATTTGACTATTGTCTTATTTTTTATTTTGTTTGGGGGGAGTTGTTGGGTTTTTTTTTTTGAAGCAATCGGGATTAAGTGACTGGTCACTTAATGACCATTACCATGGTCATGAGGCCAGACTTGAACTCAGGTCCTCCTGACTCCAGGGCCAGTGCTCTATCCATTGTACCACCTAGCTTCGCCAAGACACGAAAGTTTTAATGGACCTCTAACTCAAAATAGTTTAACTGAGGGATGTGGTGGCCAAAGAGGCCAAATGTTATCTTAGACTATATTACTAGAACTTCAGTGTCCATAGAGAAATTGTAATCTCACTATGTGCGCCATAGGTGAACTATTGAGTCTAATTTGGTGTACCATATCAAGCTAGAGTATGTCCAGTATAGGAAAACCAGGATGGTGGGCAGACTTAAAACCATACCACAAATGGCATAGCAATTGATCCTTAAAAAAATTAGTTGAAGGAGCTTAAGATGCTTAACCCACAAAAATGAAGTGGGGAAAGATGGATGGATTGAAGAATTGTCATATAAAAGAGGGACAAGGTTTGTTCTGATTGGTCCCTAAG
Source organism: Vombatus ursinus (assembly GCF_900497805.2). Classification (NCBI taxonomy): domain Eukaryota; kingdom Metazoa; phylum Chordata; class Mammalia; order Diprotodontia; family Vombatidae; genus Vombatus; species Vombatus ursinus. Next base: position 40,280,037 of record NW_020954590.1, on the reverse strand, counting down.
GCAGAATTCAAAATGGTGAGAAATTACAGAATGGCAGAATTTAGTTCAATATGAGAAAAAAAAGAAACTTCCTAAAAAGCAAAGCAGCTCAAAAGTGGAGTGGGCTTTCTTGGAGTGGTAGTGAGCTCCCCATCACTGAGCATCTTCCAGTGAAGGTGGCATAACTGCCTGTCAGTGAAGTTGTAGAAATCATTCATGCTTTGGGGAAGGTTAAACTAGATGGCCTTGAAGATCTCTACCAACTCCATGGTTCTATGCTTGGGTCCTAGCAGTGAGCTAGTCTCTTCTTTGTCAGTACACATTCCATTTTTGCCCTCCTTTCATGCCTGAAACTAGCTGATGAGGCTGAAAGTGGAAGCATCTAGAAACAAGGAGAAGATTCTCTTCCCTAAGCAGAGGGACACCTCACATGGCTTAATTATACTGCTCAAAAGCAAAGGAATTGAAAGAAGAGACTGCTGTGCAGAAGACTACCTGTACCTGGTGATCAAATATAATCAGTGTGCAGGGCAAGAAAATTTCAGGCTCTTAGGAGATGCTGGAAGGTCGGGGCTGTAATTAGTTGTGTTCCTGCCTGCTTCCCTTATTTGACTAATCCAGAAGCCAGTAATCACATACTGTGGAATTGGCAATCTATTTAGTGGGGATGAGATGGGAGAGGGCAGATTCATTTTGAGAATGATAGTCATGAGTACGACAGGGCAATTTCAATGACTTCCAGGGGTGCAGGTCGCCAGCACTGAAGCGTGAAATCCCTTCTGTGTTTCTTTGCCTGTGTTGTGGCCCCAGGCCAGCAACTACATTTCACCACTTAATGCATTTTAATATGTTAAAGGAGTAGAACGAGGTAATGTTCCTGTCTGGTTCTAGTAGTCATTGAAATTAATTGCACAATTAGATCCATGCACAAAACCATTTTTTCCATAAAAGGGAATGGGGGTCCCTGAGGTTTCAGTGGTAAAAATCTGTGTCATTTCTATAAAGCACAAAAATAATGGAAATATTACTACTCTTTTTGTGGCCAGCATGACAGTACCATCATTAGGTTGAAAAAGGTTTTGAAACTTTTTCAATTAAAGGATTTTTTTTAAATTTTTCAGGTTACTAACTCCCAAAATAATAAATGTTAGAACAACATTGGCTTAATAAATAGCTATCCACCCAGGACAAGTAATTTTTTTTACAGGTGAATACTAAAGAATGTTCATTTTATTTATCTATTCGGACCCTCCCCATTAGGGGTTCTGAACCTTTGGCTTTATGCCGCAAAGCCTGTGGACCCCTTCTCAAAATATTTTTTTCAAAATTCATGATTGAAGGAAATGCTCAATTTCGTTTAGAAGCTAGTCAAAGTAAAGACGTTTTATCCTATCCAAGTTCATGGATTCCCTGAACTCAATCCATGGACCCTTTAGGGGTTGGTAGAATCCAGATAAAGAATCAATATCCTAATGGGAAGCGAGGGGGTAGTAGACATATTTTTAAATGTGAACTGGTGGAAATATATTATGATTATTTGTCACATTTAAAGAATGCCTTTTACATGTATGTATGTGGCCATGCTTATAATAGTCTTATCTTTTTGGTGGTTATAATAACAGTTCAATTCAACAAACATTTATTAAGTATCTCCTCTCTGTAAGGTGCGATGCTAGGTGCTCAAAATATAAAAACCAAATGAAAAATGAAAAAGAAAACAGTTATTTTCCGTAGAGAACTTATTTTCGACGGGAAAGCCTTCCTTGAAGGAGGAGGTAGCATAGTGAAGAAAGTTCCAGATTTGTGCAGCTCACTATATGACCTGTGGCACGTCAACTTCTTCTGAGCCTCAGTTTCCGCATCTATAAAATCCATTAATATCTTTTGTCCTATCTGTCTTATCCTCATGTGAGAAGGAAAGCATTAAATGTAAAAGGAATTCTCAATTAGAATGAAAATGAATAGAAATTATATCCCAGGGAAAGAAGATGGATAAGAAGAAAACAGGCATTTATGAAGTCCCTATTATGTGTTAGACAAGGTGCTAAGCACTCTACAAATATCTTATTTGATCTTTACAACAATCCTGGGAAGCAGGTATCAGAGCCATAGTTGAAGACAAACCAAGTTTCCTTGTAGCGTGCAATGGGCACCATGATTCATTTGAAAACAACAGTACTCTAGGACAAATAAATTAAGTGTAATTGTTAGATTCACAGGACTCAGAGTTGGAATGGTCCTCAGAGGCCATCAAATCCAACAAAACAAGAATCCTGTCTACAGTAATTTACATTAATGTTAAAGCTTTACATTTATAAAGTGCTTTATACAAATTGTCATTTGATCCTCCCAGTGGCCCCCACCTGCATTTTACAGATAAGGTAACGGAGGCTCATGGAGTTCAATTGACTTGTCTAGGGTCATACATCAAGCAAATGGTGTGGCCAGAAATTGATCTCTGACTCCAAGTCAGGGACTTTCTTCTCTACTTTAAACACGGTGTCTCTTACTCAGGCAAACATTCACCAACTTCCAGGTTCATAATTGATGTGAGACTGAAGCATTCACAGCATCCAGAGAGTTAGCTAAAGTCAGTTACTGTCAAATGTGAATCTTACATGAACTACCACCTTCTCCCCATAGGTGTCAAATCCAAATGCCTTATCTTCTGACGTCCTGTCTTCTGACGCATGGGATAAGGCAGGGTAAAATCATATTTCATCTGTAATCTAGAGGTAGCCAGCAAGAACAAAGTGGTTTGGTGAACAGGGGATAGTTTTATTGTCTTTTACAAAGTTGACAAGATAGGAGAGAAAAATATATTTTTATGACTCTGGCCACGGCCATGCCTACTGATGAAAAAGTCTGGACCTCAGCCATTTAACGGCTCCCCTAAAGTGGGGTTTGAAAGAAGAGCGGGTGAACTTCAAGGGACTTCCCTCTCCTGTATGACTCCCCTCCAGAGTTCCCTAAGGGCTCTGGTAGGCCAACCTTTTCTGATGCATAAAGGCAAACCAAAATGCCTTCTCTTCTTTTTCCCCGTTGGCTTTTTCCTAAATGCTCTCCTGTTGATTTTTCTTCCCAGTCATCTCCCTCCCACTGCCTTGCCCCACTGAACTCTTCCGTTACAGCAAAGAAAAACAGTTTAGCAAAAACCACCCCAGCAAAGGGTGACCTCATTACTACTTCTCACTAAGGTGTAAATGACTACTTCCACATCCCAGAACGTGGACCTTAGGACTTCTCGTTAGGAAGAGGCAGCATGGTGTAGTAGGTTAAAAAGTCAGTCTCATAGTCTGTAAGACCTGAGTTCAAGCCCCTACTCAGATTCATATTAACTTTATGACACTGGGTAAGTCTCAGAGCTCTCAGCAACTCTCAGACTATAAATTATAAATTAGGTACTGACGTGTGTTGGTAGAAGGAATTTACTTACTGGGAGGTTCCCTATTACTGATGAAAACACAGGTCCAGTTCCCTACCCTAATCATTTATTATATTGGTTAGGAACATTCCTCATTAGAAAGAAAGGGGAGTCAACGCACAACTTGTACATATTTGTTTGCTTATTGTCCAACAATTATCTAGATTGTTTTTCTTGGGGGGAGTGTGACTTTTTTTTTTATTTTTGCATCATCATTTTCAAATCTGTAATTTTGGGGGGAGATGTGGGGAGGAAAAAGGAAGGATTTTTTTTGTACTTAGCAGTGTTGCAGCTGTGTTGCAGTACTTTGCATCTGGAGCTTTTCCATGTGCAAGTGGCCTGTTTATCTAACTTATCAAACAAAACAAAACAGATGCCACAATACTTTCCAAGGATCTCAAATCAACTATTCTGGAGATCTGGTGCTGATTAATGGGGATTTTATGTGAAGCCCCAACTCCTATTTAAAAAGTAACCAGTAATTTAAAAGAAAGGCTATCTGTGGGAGTTTATCAAACAGAGTATGATTGTAAGCCCCTTTAGACTGTAAGCTACTTGAGGGCAGGAACTGTCTTTTACCCTTCTTTGTGTCTCCAGTGCTTAGCACAGTGCCTGGCACATAGTAGGCACTTAATTAATACTTGTTGGTTCATTGGCTGACTGAAATACAGTTCTGTCTACAAGATAATAGACAAGTGCACCTTCCTAACTGAAAGGCAGAGACCCAACCAGAAGCAATCTGTCAATACTGATTATCTTACCTGGCAGCTAGGGGGCGCAGTGAATAAGGTACTGGAACTGGAATCAGGAGGACTAGGGTTCAAATGTAGCCTCAAACACTTACTGTGTAACCCTGGGCAAGCCCCTTAGCCTGCCTCAGTTTCCTCCTCTGTAGAATAGGGGTAGTAATAGCACCAACCTCTCAAAGTTGTTGTGAGGATCAAATGAGATATTTATAAAGGGTTTTGCAAGTCTTAAAGCACCAAATAAATGCTAGCTATAGTGATTAATGATGGTGATGGTGATGACATTGATGATGAGGATGATGATGGTGGTGGTGGTGGTGGTGGTGGTGGTGGTGGTGGTGGTGGTGGTGATGATGATGATGATGATGATGATGATGATGATGATGTGCAGAGTCCAACAGTTCGGGATAAGAGACTGGCCCTTGCTAGTTTCCTCTACCAACCTCATGGTCACTGTATACATATCTGTATGTATGTATATGTATGAGGCTAGCACATGACAATGTCAGCCCATATTCCTGAGCACTTTCCCAGGAGGCCTGATTCCTCAGGTCTTTTATCTTTCTGAACAAAGGAAGATTTGCCCAGAGGAGCAAGAGAGGATGGTTAGAGCAGAAAAAAGAACACTGTCCTTAGAGTCAGAGAACCTGGGTTTCTATCCTACCTGTGTGACCCCTCAGTTTCATCAGCCATAAAATGAGGGTGGGTGGCATTCAGTGGCCTCGGAGGAGGGTCTCTCTCGCTCTGAATCTATGATCCCATGAAAAGAATCTGAGCTGTTGAGTATTTCTACAGCTTGGTAGAGTGGCTTTTTTTCTTTCCCATATTGGGTGGTGAGATTGATGGACTCCAATTAAGTCTCTAATCTGGCATAACCGTTTTAACTAAAATTGGAGCTGGCTGTCATACGGCTGACAGTTTTTCCTTGCTGTTTCCCCAGGACCAGTACAAGTTCTGCTATGAAGTTGCTTTAGAATACTTGAATTCTGGCTGATGGAGAAAGATGCCCTGCAGACCCTCGCGCCCACCCGGGGGGCCACAAAGCCCCATGATGTTTGTGTATATGAGATGAAGACTTCTCGGTGTCATGCTTACTTTGCTTTGTATAATTGGCTCTTTTTAAGAGCCTGAGAAAGTGTTTATAAACCCGCCTGCACTGCCTACTTTCCACCATATTGCTGCTTCCTGACAAAAACACAAAACGCACTCTCTGCGGTCGTCGGATACTGTGTTCATAATCACCGTCTTGAAAGAGCAGCCTAGACATCTGCTGAATTAAAAGAGCACAATTATATTCTTATGAAGGAATTTGTCCCTTTGAGGTTTAATTTTGTTGCCTGTGATCCTTTGTTATTGTCACAGCTAAGTGTATATTTTTGTTCTGTGGAGAATGTTGTCCGGCATTTATGATAACATATGATTTTAGTTAATATTTGTATTTTAACACATACATAACAGAAAGTATACGTAGCTTACCTGAACTAACAGACAAAGAACTCATAACAAACCGTGCTAACTTTCTGGAGTGGTAGTTTCTTTCTGATCGATAATGTTTCACGGAGGAACGGCTTGACAGGAATTCACTCTGAAAAGGTCAAACCAGATGACCAGGTGAAATAGATCCAAAGCTTTTTCATTTGTTTATATTGTAAATATTTTTTTTGATTTCATCAAATTATTTATTCATTAAAAGAAATTTTTGTGAAGCACAGTGAGTGACAATCATTTTTATTAAGCCCTGGAAATGCTTTATTTACTGTATGATAATGTAAACATTTGTTACCTTGTATGGATTCTCAGCTCAATAAATGATGGCACATGGCAGATTTGTGTTGGATTTCTGGTGCACCAGGACGTGGAGAGGCTAAAGCAGCAGTTGCTTGGCTTTGAATTTCACCTTTTAGAGCTGCGGAAGAAGCCTCATTCTCAAATCTTTAGAGATCCATGAGAAGATGAGATATTCTGTACAGAGAAGGAGTTGGGAGGGCAGAGACAGCGAGTGAGTTTGCTGAGAGACATGTCTGGCTTGGACTTTTATCATCGAGAAGTCTGTGATTCATTATATTCAGGCTATCCCCAGTACTCGTGGAAGGCAAAGCATAGAAAGGGTGCCAAAAAATGAGTTGCTTAGCTGGATCTGGCTACATGCTCAGCAGCAGAAAGCTGGCCATAGACCTCTGAGAGTCAAGAGGAGCGGGTTCTCTTCCATTCCATGTGTGACCCTAACCAAATCACTTCACTTGCTTCTGTTTACCCTTCTGCAGGTCGGGGTTGTTCTTCCATCTCCTTGCCTCATTCGCTCTCTAATTAGATCATGAAAATTAAAATGATTGAATAGTAAAGAAGATTGGAATGATGTTTGTGAGTCTTGAATGTATTCTCCAGCTATATTTTTGTGTATAGTAATTGGTAATGAAAAAAAGAATGGTAGCACGATTCACACACACACACATCCATTAGAATAGGGTATTACACATACACACGCATAGGCACACATTCACATTCCTTAAGGTAAATTGCCTTTTAAAAATATTCCACTTTTACACAATGACCTTAGCCCTGACCCATTACACAAAATGGGTTTTTACTATGTGTAGGGAAGATGTATCATCACTAATTTCCTTAGAGGTTTTTTTTGGGCGGGGGGCAATGATGATTTGAGAGCAATAAGGAACTTTCCACCTGGGAAATCCCGAAGAATACTTTGTAGATTAAAAGTAGGCTGCTCAGGGCAGATACAAAGCCCAGTGACTCTTCAGTTCTACTTCTAAGCATAGAAGGTGGTCCATGGTCTTCCCAGAATAAGCCAGTGCTGCAGAGTTGAGACAAGCCTCTCCTTCCTCCAGCTAAAGCTATCGAGGCAGTCATCCAGTTTGTTGCTACTTGGATCTCAGAAGCCCCAGAGAACAACAAACTGGCAGTACATCATTCTTTTCGAAGACGTTAGAACCCTAGAAGCAGTCAGAAGTAGTGAGTATAAATTGGCAGATAAAATGGTGTAAATGTGCCCTTTCTTCAGGGTCCTTGGTGAGAATGGATTCTTGGCATTCTTCTTTGGATTAGCCTTTAAGAGACTGCTTGAAGAAAAACATTGAAGGCTGAAAGGTTTGTCTGGACTCCTACCAAAGATTTTCCACAGGATATAGAAATGTGGGTCAACACAATTGTGAAAATTTGCCCAATATGCAGCAGTTGATTAGGGGGAGGGACAAAATTAGTCAATAAACATTTGTTAAGTGCCTGTTATGTGCCAGGCACTGTGCCAAGTGGTAGTGATACAAAAAAAAAAAAAGACAAAAGATATTCCTTGCCTTCAAGGAGCTTGCAATCTAATGCAGGAGATGGCATGCAAATAACTATAAACAAGTTATAGACAATATAAATGGAAATGAGGAACAGAGGGAAGGCAGAATTAAGAGGGCTTAGGAAGTTTCCTGTAGAAAACAGGATTTTAGATGCTTTTGGAAGGAAGCTAGGGAAGCCAGGAGGTGGTTGTGGAGAAGAAGAGAATTCCAGGCTAGGGATAGTAAAAGCCAGTAAAAATGCTCATAGTTGGGACAATGAAATAGACTTGCAAGATAAATATCTAATGGGGTGTCCCATATATGACTGTTGTTCTAAATACATATATTTACATGATATATATTTATATAATATATTTACATTATATACATATATATATTTTTTTACATAAATGAAGATGAGTGGACCCTAAGTTAGGGTAGGTGGGGTGTTATTTTTATATATGTGTATGTGTATATACATATATACATATATATACATATATTTACACACATATATATATAGTAGTACGGGGTCCTGGCTGCCTTTATACAAGATGATGTACAAGCTAAAAAGGTTCTTCTCCCTCTCATTTATAAAGTAGTAAAGAAGTCCTAAGCTGCAGGTTACTGAGGATTCAGTATCAACAATGGTGTCCTGGGATTCCATTTTGGAGCTGTCCTTTAGAAGATTACTGCTTGCTTGTGCTGAATCAAAGATAAGGATGATAATAAGGACACTCCCTAGTGTCCCGGATTACTGGCTGCGTGATTTGTCAATCAAGGCCAGCTAGCATGGTGTATTTGAAGGACTCCCAGTGTGGAAGGACCTTCCGAAATGCAGGTTGAAACTCATTTATGACTTAGTAGATAAGTTTTATGGAGTGTTCAAAGTTCAGAGAGGTTAATTGTCTTGTACTTGCTGACAGTAAAAGTATCAGAAGTGAGGTTTGAACCTATAGCTTCCTGACTTCAACCTCAGCACTTGTTTCATTATCCAACCAACTAAAACTGATGCCAGTAGGACTGTTCCTGATTAACAGCTCAGCCAGCCAATGACATTGGTAGACAAAAGGAAGTGGAATGCTCTTCCCTTACTTCTCTTCCCTTATTTTGATGAGCTGGTCACCACTTCTCGGACTCCATTAGAAGAAAAACTTTACATACAGCTCTGGTCTGGCCCTTCATAAATATGTCCCCTTGGGGTAATCCCTCACAATTCCTCCTTCTGACATACCCTACTTCCCTTCATAGAACCATTGGTTTCTTCTAGATTTGGCCATTTTCAAGATAGACATCTAGCAGTGGTCCTGCATATAATTGTTGCTCCAAATATCGTTTTATTTTTTTTTTTACATGAAAGAAGATGGGTGGATCCTAAGTTAGAACGGATGGGGTGTTACATGCTTTTATATAGGGTGGGGTCCTGGCTGCATTTATGTAGAGTGACGGCCGCTCTTGGACTTGAATGCTTCAGCCTAGCCCAGGCTTCTCCCTCCTCCCCCTATACGATCACAGGATCAAAGATCGAGAACTGAAAGTGACCTCAGAGATTCTCTAGAAGTAACGCGGCATGGGAGGTGTGGGAAGTCTGAGTCTGACCTCTAGTTCCCCTGTTCTTTGTGACCCAGGAGAAGGGGGATGGAGTGGGTGGAGAGGGAAGAAGCATGTATTAAGTACCTACTGTGTGGATAGGAAGAAAATACCACATAGCCTTTGGCAAAAGGGTAGCTTTTACCAAAACCCATCAGAGGGAATCTCTAGAGATGGAGCCTAAAAAAAGCTGTTCCTAAGGTGTTTTTGTTTTTGCTTTTGTTTTTTTAAATTGACATCCCATCATCTACTTCATTTCATAATTACTTCCTGCCTTCAATCCTCTCCATCCAGATAAATGTACCATATGATAACTCCATATTTAAGAATTAAAATAAATTATATATATATATATATATATATATATATACATATTAATTTCCCAGTACCCTTTAAGACAGCCTGAGATATCACACAGCAAGGATTGAAGACCAGTGGACTGGATATCAAAACTTAGTTTTGCATCAGGAGGAAAAAGTCACTAAGTGGCTACACCTAGGAGTGCTTGTATGGACTAATCTCAGTTCAAGATCTCATGATTCAGTGCGTGGATTTACTCCTCTCTACATCCTACCCCTACCCCACATCCACCTTTCTGCCATCTTACTGGCATCTAGGATTTCCCCTGAAAGACGGAGCAAGGTCAAGTAACAAAAATCAAATCACGTTAGGCTGTCTCTTCTTAAACATTCCTCTTAAAGGACCGGTAGAAATGGAAAACTATTATTCTTCCTTCAAACTCTTTCCGCTGTCGTGTGACTAGAGAACAATTAATTTAGGGCCAGTCACTGTTGACATGTGACTCGGCAAACTTTCAGCCCCTAAGAAGAAAATTATCTACTCCCCGAGCAGCTCCTAAAAAGGACCTTAGCTGGGCCAGAAGATGAAGGAGAAAATATTGATCCTTGGATTTGACAAGAGAGAAGGGGCAGACAGATACATGAGTATTCAGGAGGAAAGAAGGGAGGCCCAGATGCAGGGAATTTTACAGCTGCCAGGACTTGTTTTTACTATGTTCTTCTTCTAGCTAATGAAGTTAAAATGACTGTCACTGATAAACAGTGTCTGCTCTGTGGGAAAGGGAGGTTTTGAATTAGAATTCTGTAGTGTAGCTGTGACTATCGATACATCCTCTCGGGCACCATCTCTGTAATGACAACTGTAGCTACAACCCCAGCATTTATAGCTATGGGAACTGTTCTGATTCAATGGCTTATATGCCATCCCTGTATTAAGAGGAGAATGAACTTCCAAGAAAAGATGCCCTGAGCCCAGCAATTCTGATGTAGAGTCCACAGTTAGTTATTAAGTTCTAGGTTTCTCAGTGTCATCATAGGAGGTGAGCTCAGAGTATCAGGAGATGGAATATGAAGTTGGTCAGCAGCTCATTTCTCATCAGCTCTTCACAAATCATTTAACCACCCTAGGCAGCTCAGTCAATTTCCTCTCTTCCAGGAAGCTTTCCCAGATCAACTCCCACCCACTCCCCAGTCTAACTGTTCAATCTTTGACCCATTCTTCACCTTGGGTCATTTTAAAATTAAATATATGACCTCAAGAAAAAAATCACCCTCAGTAATAATCAAAAGGATGCAAAATAAAATGTACTTGATTATCATCTGTAATATTGGTAAAATTAAAATATTATTATGATTATTATCATAAGCAACAAAACTCAATGCTGGTGGGGCAGGCGGTACACTCATTCATTTGCTGGTGGCCAGGAATCTGGAGAGCTGTCATTAAGCAACAAAAATTTCAAAAATAACTTTGACCCAATAAATCCACTGTTGAGAATATACTGTAAAAGTATTATTTTTTTCAGTTATAAACCCAAAGATTTTCATAGCAGCATAATTCACAATTGCAACAAACTGTGACAGTAACCTAAATATTCACTGATTGGGAAACAGGTAAATAAATTGTGCTGCATTGATGTAATGGAATGCTATGGTGCAGTTAATACCAATAAATATGAATTGTACAAAGAAATCTAGAAGGACCTTAATGAAATAATGCAAGGCTAAAAAAAAGTCAGAACCAAAAGAATACTAACTACAATCATAAAAGGAAAAATGAATGGGAATGAATGTACAAAAATCCCCATGTAGTCTTAAAGGGAATAACTAAAAAGTTAAATGGGAAGGTTACATGGCACAGTAAATAGAGCACTGGTCCTGAAGTCAGGAAAGCCTGAGTTCAAATCCAGCCTCAGTCACTTACCAGCTAGGTGACCCTGGGCAAGTCACTTAACCCTGATTGCCTCAAAAAAAAAAAAAAGATTAAATGTCATATGCTGAAATTTATTCATTGAAATGTAAATAGTTCCTCAGCAAATTTAAATTTTGGAGGAGGGGGGAAGGGCAGGGTGGCTCTAGACTCTGATTTCATTAATATAGGGAATTTCCTTTGGGGAAACTCCCGTATCCAGAACAGATCTGCATCTGCTCTGCAACTCTGAGGTTTACATTGTTGGCTAGGGTACAGAGAGGTTAAGTGACTCTTGTCCAGTATGTGTCCCTAGCCTCCTGTCTGACCCCAGCCACACAAAAGAGGCCCAGGAGCAGTGACCCTATCACCTCACTAAGAAGAGTCTCCATCACAAACTCCAGATCCAGATACATTGACCACAAATCATCCTTTGACTCTCAGATTCCCAGAATGAGCATCTCCCATCCAAGGGAACACTCTCTCCCTGTTCATAAGCCAGTAAGCACCCTACTTTGCTCTCTTAAGCAACTTAGAGGGACCAATCCAATTAGGCAAAGCAGTTGTTAATCATGGCTAGTGACCAGCCCTACCCAGATTAGGAGTTTAGGAGGAGAAGGACAGGCAGGAGGAAAAAGCTAGACCTTCCTATGGACACTATGAAGTTTTGAGATGCGATCATAGGTTTCTCTAAGATGCGACTGAGGCACCATCATGGACACAAATCCTCTCCTGATGCCCCTCAGTTGTTACTGCTCTCTAACTCTCCCCAACTTACCTTGTATTTACTCTCTATATATTTTGCATAGTCTTATTTTGGTACACAGGGCGACTAGGTGGCACAGTAGATAGAGCACTGGGTTTGGAGTCAGGAAGACTGCTCTTCCTGAGTTCAAATCCAGCCTCAGACACTTACTAGCTGTGTGACCTTGGGCAAGTCACTTAACCCTGTTTGCCTCAGTTTCCTCATCTGTAAAATGAGCTGGAGAAGGAAATGGCATACCACTCCAATATCTCTGCCAATAAAACCCCAAATGAGGTCACAAAGAGTTGAATACAACCAAAATGACCAAACAACAACAACAACAAGATCTTTGTACATATTTACCCCAAGTAGAGTATAAGCTTCTTGAAGGCATAGATTAATGCTTGTTATTTAAGTTCAGATTCCTGCTTTGCTACTTACTCCATGAATGCACTTGGGTAAGTCTCTTCTCTCCAACCCTCAGTTTCTTTATTTGTAAAATCAAGAATACCTTCTAGTGGTATGCTGGTAAATGTTTAACAACTGGCTTCCCCAAAATATATACATAACACTCTTTCAAGTTTAATCTGCATGAAAAAAAACATTTTCTCCATCATCTTCTTAAATCTAGACAGTCAATAAAACAATAAATCAAGTCTTGATTTGTAGCATTTGCCTAGAAATTTACAAATTGACTCTCACTAGCCAATTGGAGCTGGCTCCAGCATACCCCTGGTACCTTTCCATTCTATGATCTTAGGAGCTTTTAGTTGTAGAACTCAGGAGCAATGCCTGATCAGGCTTTGGACCCATTTCTCTTCCAATCCAACCATGCTCTCTTTCCCTGGCAGGCTGATCTCCAAACTCTCCTCTACTCCCTCCCCATTATCCCATAGGCCCCTGTAACCCATGGAGCTGAATAGGCAGAAGCCAAACAGGGAGAGGGTTAATTACCCTTGGTGTCAGTTAGCCAGGGCAAAGTCTAGAGACACAGGTCTTCAGATTTCCACTTGAGTTCTCTTTTCCCCAGAAAGTGACTGCTTTATTGGGCCTGATGCCTCCTTAGTTCACGCTCTGCATGGGGCCTAATAAGGGTCAGGTTTAATTTGAACAGGTGAACAGATGCAATACCAGCCTGCCAGCTCCTAGTGAATTCTTCCTATTTGCTCCCCACCATGAGCAAATCCAAAGTTTTTACTTCATGTAAGGAAGAATAGCATCTCTTCCTTCATAATGAAAATCCCTCCAAACCTGGCTTCTCCTTCATGTGCATGCCTTTTAGCTAAAATATTCACCAACTGGTTCCCCTTCTAATAATAATAGCTCACATTTATATGATACTTTAAGGTTTACAAAGTACTTTACAAATATTATTCCATTTGATCTGCACAATAACCCTGGGAGATAGGTACTGTTGTCACCCCCATTTTACAGATGAGGAAATTGAGTCTGAGAAAGATCACACAGCTAGGAAGTGTCCAAAGTCTAATTTGAATTAAAAATTTTCTGACTCCAATTCTAGCATTCTATTCACTGTGCCATCTTGCTCCCCTTCTTCCCTCTCAGTTAAAGTATAGGGGACACATTAAGAGTTTATATAATATATAAGGGCAATGACACCTAGTAGGAGTCAGTGGGAATTTCACCTCCTCACTTTTGTTCTCTCTTTCTCTCTGTGTGTGTGTGTGTCTGTCTGTCTGTCTGTCTCTGTCTCTCTGTCTCTCTCTGTCTCCGTTTCTCCGTCTCTCTCTTTGTCTCTCTATCTCTCTGTCTCTCCCTCTCCGTCTCTGTCTCTGTCTCTCTCTCTCTCTCTCTCCTGAGCAAACAAGGGAAAACGAACACTAAATTAAAACAATCAAAGGAGAACTAGCAATTCCTGCTTTTGATTTGTAAAATCACGTCTTTAGCAAAGCCTGTCTAGCTAGATGCATTTGGGAAATTAATTAATTTCTCTGACTTCACACCAAACCTATTGACATGCCAACATCCATCTGGCAGAGACTGGACTGAACAGATGAGTCCTTAACCTTTGCTAAAGGTCAGCAAATATGGGCATGGCCACCTCAGGGACTAGTGAGGACTCTCATCCTCAGAATTTACCAAACAGACCCAAGACCCAATGCCTGCTGCCTAAAGCATATAACATGCTTCAGTCCCATCCATTTCAGCGCCAACCCCTCCATCTTTATCTCTGACTCTATGTATTTTTCTATCTCGGTGTCGTCTGTCTCTGTATCTCTGTTTCCCTGTGTCTGTGTGTGTGTGTCTATCTCTCTATGTCTTGATCTCTCTGTGTGTCCTCTATCTATCTCTGTCTTTCTGTCTGTGTCCTCTCTGTGTCTCTGTCTCTGTTTCTTGGTCTCTCTCTTTCTCTGTCTCTCTGTTTCTTTCTGTATCTCTCTCTCTTTATGTCTCAGTGTCCCTCTGCCTGCTTCCAGTGCTCTGAGCTCGCATTTACCTTTCTCTTCCCTCAAATGCTTGTTGTCGGTTGCATTCATATGGAACATATTGCCTTCTATTGTTAAGCTGATTAGCCTAGAAATGGATTTTGACAAAATGAAGTGGACATGATAAATATGGCTAGCAAAGTCACAGTGCATGCTGGCAGCTCAGAGATGTAGGATATATTGGAATATATCTACCTCAGTCACCAACTTTGGCAGGATAATAGCTTGGATAGAGAATGGAGTTGAAAATGCAAAGCCTCGGATCAGTTTCAATTCTATCCACATAATGCTGACCAGTGACAATGAAGAGCAGTGCAGAAATGTTCAGCTGCACAGTCCTTCCCTGGATGGGCTGCGCTGATATTGGAACAACAGGGAGAATGGATCCCAGAGGCAGAAGAGGATGCAGGTGGCACCTTGCACAGCCTTCTGGAGGTTCCCCTGGTGTGTTTCTGTGGCATCTAAGTCACAGAGGGCTTTACAAGTAATTGCAAGACCATTCTCAAGGAATTGGCATTTAGCCAGGGTCTTTCATGTCAAGAGAGAATAATTACTGTTGCTGGTGGCTATAAGACTGGCCACAACTCATGCTGCCTTTAGGCAAATTTAGATGATCAGTAATAGAGGAACTCACCCCAGGTAAGCCTTCAACACACGAGCAGTGAATGAAAAAGCATCTATCAAATAGTAATGGTATGCAAAAGTCCATGCCAAGCTCTGGAGATGTAAAGAGAAAATAGAAGACAGTCCTTATCTCAGGAATGTCCCAACCTGGGAAGGAGAGATGGCACATAGAGGAGGTTTCAGCTGCAAGTCGGTGGTCTCTAGGATGCAAAAAATATGGTAAAGCATTGTCCTTAGTGTCATTTCTATTGATAACAATATATGCATTTCTAGTATTGAACCAGAGTAGCTAGATGGCACAGTGGATAGAGTGCTAGGCATGGAGTCAGGAAAACTCATCTTTCTGAGTTTAAATCTAGCCTCAGACGCTTACTAGCTATGTGACCTTGGTCAAGTCACTGAACCTTCTTTGCCTCCGTTTCCTCATCTGTAAAATGAGTTGGAAAAGGAAACAGCAATCCATTCTAGTATCTTTGCCAAGCAAACCCCAAATGGGGTCATGAAGAGTTAGACATGACTGAAACAACTGATCAAAAATTTATACCTTGGAAATTGGCAAACGCTACAAATCAGGACTTCACTTACTGTTTTGTGTAAACTTAAGAGGATGATGAAGAAAAAATAATGCAGATAAAATGTAAAAATGTATCATGCGTGTTGTTTTTTTTTTTAAAGAGAGCCAATTGTTAAACATTTACCAGTGCACTGCTGGTTGCCTCCCTAGATCTTTGCTGTGGAGACAAGGATAGTCCATGCACCAGGGAAGGATGGAATAAACAAAAGATTCAAGAATTTACTTCTAAAACTGATCTACCCAAGGTTTCAATCTGCAGAAAAAAATTCCCATACTGGAGTTCTTTACCCTAACTCACAGATCCTTCATGTACTTAGCTAAAATAAAAAGAATCCTTTTCATAATTAACACATGGAGCATTTTAAGGTTTACAAAGTGCTTTCACAGACATTTTGTTTCATGACATCCAAAGACTAACGAATAAGACCTACTGTGTGTTCAGCGTTCTTTTCACGTTACCCACAGTAACAGGCATGTATGTCACTATGTGATAGTTATATAAATCTGGGACCTGAGTCTGTCTCATATCTGGTTCTAAAGTATTGAAAGAAGCAAAAAAAAATTGTAGGACGTGACTGACACCACCGTCCCTCTCCGGCCCTGAGGGCTAGTCTTAGTCAGTCTGGCCTAGCTATATTCATTAGGCCAAGGGGAGCCAAAGATAGGTAATTTCAACACATCCACTTCATTTTTCTCTCAGTGGTTATTCAGAGCTGGCCTGCCACAGAAATGGGAGGATGAAGGAAAAGGACATAAGGAGGACATTCAGTCAATCGGTCAGTCAGTAAACATTTATTAATCACCTACTATATGTCGGGCACTGTGCTAAGTTCTAGAGATACAAAGAAAGGCAAACAACCACCCTTACTCACAAGGATCTTACAACATGCAAACAACTATGTACAAATAAGATATATGCAAACTAAATTGGAGATAATCAACAAAGGGGGAAGACACCAGAATTAAAGGGCATTGGGAAAGGTTTTTGTAGAAGGCCAGACTTCAGATGGGACTTGAAGGAAGCTAGGATGCAGAGATGAGAAGGGAGAAAATTCTAGGCATGAAGAATGGCAGTGATAGAGTGTGGAGCTACCTGGAGTTAAAGAAAGAAAATCTTTTTTGGAGAAGGTTTTTATTTGGGCTGAGGCTGGGTTATTTATTTATGTGTGTGGGTGTGTGCGTGGGTGTGTGAGTGTCCTTTACTGGCATGGTTGCCTTCTTATTCCCTTGACATGAGAAAGACAAAAGGAACAGCATCTTTGAAGTCCCTGTCTCCAGCTCCCCTGCTCCTCAGACAGGAGACATCACCGGAGACGGGACTGTCGGTTCTGAGTCTAAATACAGTCTTACCCAAATGCTCACTGGTGACAGCAGCATTTTGACTCTGGCTTCTGTCTGCCTGTCGGTTTCTTTTAGCAACAACGCCCGGATCATTTAGATTGTGTCTGCATTGTCTCTGGGTTTGAGGAAATTATATTAGTGACATTAATTACACTGCTGAAATGATAATTACAGGTGACTGATGGAGACTGGCAGAACACTTGCCTGCCTATGTAAACTTAGAAACCTCTTTCCTAGGCCCTGGGGTCTGACACGTCATCCTCACTCCAGGCTATGCCTCCACGGCCCTCCCTGGGCTGTGGCTCAGTTGGGTGGCATCCTTCAGAACTCAGTCACTTGAGGCAGCAGAGGTGAGCAAGCACAGTCCCAAAATAGGAACCATTTCCATTTTCTCTTCAACTTTGTTCACATCCTTCCATGCTCTACCAATCCCTTTCAAACTCTCCTTTTTTGTGAGGCCAGAAAGAAGAATATGGATATGAGGAAAAAGGAAAGGGAGAAAAATCTGTCTTTAGACGGCTAAGCTTTTGAGTGTTGGTGCTAAGCTAGAACCTGCCACAGGAAAGGCATTTGATTGTCCTAGATAAATCAGAGCTATGTGAATATGATTGAATAAACATAATCATAGCTCACATTTATGTTGCTCTTTAAAGTTTACAAAGAACTTTACTTATATCTTCTCATAAGATCTTAAAATTAAAGCTAAAGGTCCCTTAGAAGTCCGTGTGAAGATGTATAACCTATGCTTGCCTTCTCAATGGGGAGGGGAGAAGAAGGAGGGAGAGAATTTGGAGCTCAAAATTTGAAAAAAGAATGTTAAAATTGTCTTTACATGTAATTGGGGGGGGGATAAAATATTAAATTACCAAAAAAAAGTTGGGAGAAGAGTAATAACCCAAGGTCCTATGCTAGGCAGGGGAGGCTGGTTTTTCCTTAAGAGATATTGAAACCATCTTTGAGACTTAATTATCTCACAAGACTAAGACCCTTGATGAGGCTTCCTGGTGGCCTAAGCACAAAAAAAGTCAGGGTTCAAGGAGTCATCCATTCTTCCCCTAGGTTTCCAACTGGTGGACCATCATCATCAACACAGAGGAAGGGGGAAGAGGCACGCACCTGATTCAGTGCTGTATCCTTGCTGAATATCCTTTCCATGCTCTGAAACTATTCTTTCTTTGCTATAGCTAAGTAAACCTTTTATTAGTTGTCAGATGCCTTACACCAATAGAATCTGATTCCTCTCCATTCTTGAGCCTGAGTTACCAGACCAGCCTGAGTCAGGCTGAGGTCATCTGGTACAATCCCCTCATTTGAGAGATGAGAAGACTGAAAGTCAAAGAAGTTAAGTGACTTGGCCAAGGTCACCTAAGTAGTAGCCTGCAGAGTTGGTATTTGAACCCAAGTCTTCTGACTTCACATCTAGGACTCCAGTCGTTGTACCATTCAGATGAGACTTAGAAGAGTCCCTTAGAGTAGTAGGTGCCATTATTCTCTCTCTTTTGCAAAGGCAGGGACCAAGACTTCTGGAGATGTTAAGTGACTTACCCAGGGTCACACAACAAGTGTCTGAACTTATTCACCGTCAGAGGTTCCTGATTGTAAGTCTTGTCACCTAGACATTAAGTCATCCCACTGTTCTAAAGAGGAGGCAATGGCTAGAGATTGGATCACATGTGAAAATTCAAGTTTAGGAATTTTATTTACCTCTTAAGAGCCATAGTAACCTTCATTTCAAAAGAAGGGCAGAACTTCCAAGATGTCCTTAGGTAAACTATTTCCAAGGGCTGTTTGCCTTGTCATAAATCATAAAATAAAAGAAACGAGATAGTGAGTTGCATGAGGATGAGGACTATGTTTAGTTACCTTGGTGCTTTCCTTAGGCATCCAGCACCATGGCTGTCACGTACTTCAACTTTGCCAGTTTGGAGACTTTGGTGTTCCTTCTACCAATGTCCCCAGCCATAAATAAATACTATGGCCCTGCAGGTAACCCTAGCGATGCAGCTCTACAAACTTAGCTCTTCTGCTCCTTGGATGACAGACGTAGAGTCATTGTTTTTTAAAATGGTTGTTGAAAGAATGAATGAAGTAATGAGTCTTTTCCCCTCCCTAAGACTGTCATCTGAGGCCTACTGATTTACTTGGCCTAGGGTCTAATGGTAAGAGGCAATAGGAATAACTAGAATTTATATGATGCTTTAGGGTTTGCAGAGCGCTTTACAAATATTATCTCATTTTATCCTCACAACAAGCCTGGAGGTGGGTGCTATTATTATCCCCATTTTACGGATGAGGAAAATAAGGCACAGAAGTTAAGTGACTTGCCTGGGGTCACACAATTAGTAACAATAATAATGATGATGATGATGATATTAATAAATAACATTTACATGTCACTTATTATATGCCAGGAACTATACTAAGTGCTTCATAATTACTATCTCATTTGATCCTCACAACAACCCTGGGAGGTGTTATTATTATCCCCATTTCACAGATGAGAAAACTGTGGCAAACAGCGATTATGTGATACACAGCTAATAACTGTCTGAGGCAGAATTTGAACTCAGGTCTTCCCAACTCTAGATCTAGCACTCTATCCAACCACATCACCTAGCTGCCTCAATTGAAAGAACATTGAACTAGCCATTAACTATGTCATCTTAGGCTTCTAATTTAAATCTGTGACTCAGTCCTTCATTGCTTGTATAGCTCTATCAGCTGTCTGACTGACAACAGTGTTGTTATAGGAAGCAAATTTTTTAAAAAAACGTATAAAAATATAATGATGAGTAAAAGTGCTACACAGAATGTTTTCTGGCCATAATAAGTCTCCCACTCTGTGACACGTGAGGAACCATTCTTATGAGGATATCAGAGGAGGAGGAGCATCTTGACCCAGTGTAGAGAAGCCTGGCCTTGGAATCAGAAAGACTCGGGGTGCAGATCCTCCCTCTGGCCCTTGCTTGCTGCCTGTGTGACCATGGGGAGACATGCCACTGAACATCTTGCTTGCTTCCGTTGACACTTCTCCAAGAGTAGACATCTGGGGGGGAAATGAGGATTAACACGGGAAATTTCTGAACCAGACTTCCCTGGATCCCTCTGAGATCCAGCCCCACCAAAATCTTTAGCATACCTAATGTATTATTATCAATAATCACAAGCAGTATAGAATTTAAAGCTTCAATGGGACCTTAGAAATCATCTAGGCCAACCCGCTCCCCCCCATTTGAAAGATGAAGAAACTAAGGCAAAGAGAGGGGGAGTTATTTGCCCAAGAACACACAGGCAAGTGTCCAAAAGCATAATGAAGAGATTTCAGGTCTTGTGAGGAGACATATTCACATGAATGAAGCATAATTGGTAGAACAAGAGGTATTAGCTAATCCGTCACATATCTATTAAATACTTATGCCCAGGTACTGAAGCTACAAAGACAAATGAAATCAGTCCCTGCCCTCAAGGAGCTTCCACTCTTCTGAGGGAATACTATACAATTATCCCTTCCACGTGAGGGAGGGTATATAGGGATCCGGCACCTCCACAAACTGGAAAATCCATGTAAAATTTTTTGGCCCTTCTGTCCTACCAGAGAAGCAGTCTGAATTTTGTCTTTTGCTCTCATGAGGTGTTTATAGTAAAAGTTATTGTAAAAGTTAGGTTAAATATTTCATTATAGACTATATGTAGGTCAATGTTAAGTAAAAATACTGTATGAAATATACTGTATGAAAAATACTGTATGAAAAAGAACTTTTTCTGTGTCGTCTACTGGCCTTTGGGTGTTGTCTGTGGCTTCTGCAAAACTCCCCCAAAATTCCTATTTAATTTCTTATGTCGTGCCACTATATATTGAAACACAATGGGGAAAGTCACAATGTGGAAGGGATAACTGTTTATAAACAGATAAGTATATACAAAATCATTTGAAGAGGGACTAAGCACTCATCTAGAGGAAAATCAGGAAAGAATTCCCAGAAGACAGGGCTCCATTAGCTGGGCTTCGCAGGAAGCTATGTAAGAAACAAAGGTGAACGGGTGCCAGGTGTGGAAGATAGACAGCTAGTGCAAAGGCGTGGGAGCAAGAGAGAATTCTACTGGAAAGCAGGCTAGTTGGTCTGGAACCTAGACCGCGGGAAGGGGTGGAATATGAAATCGGTCCGTCAAGGTAGTCTAGAGCTGGATTATGAAGATAATAAATTTAGATAGTAATTTAGGTTCTAAATTTAAATTCGAAACTGAAGACTTTATAATTCATTCTAGAGTCGACAGGTTGCTACTTGCCGTTCTCAAGCGGGGGAGTGACGTGGTCGGAGTTGTTCTTGAGGAAGAATGCTTTGATAGCCAGCCATGTGGAGGTGAGATTGGTTAGGGTAGACTCCGGAAGCTGAGGATCCAATTAGAATGCAGCTGCAATCGTTGAGGCATGAGGTGAAAAGGACCTAAATTAAGGGTGGGGCTGCATGAGTAGAAGGAGCTTTCTAATTGGTCTCCCTGACTCAAGTCTCCCCCGACTCCAATTCATCCTTCACTCAGTTTCCAAAATGATTTGTCTAAAGTCTAGATCTGACCAGTCGCTCCCCTGCTCTGCAAACTCTAGTGACTCCCTATTACCTCTATGATTAAATATCCCTCAATGATAAAAAAAAATCCACTGATTGGCATTTAAAGCTCTTTATGAAAAAAAAACAACACATTTTTTAAAAGAAGCTCTTCACAACCTAGCACGTTCTTACCTTTCTAGTCTCCTTGCAATTCATTTTCTTCCAGGAACTCTAACATGAAGGTACACTGACCTATTTTACTGTTCTTCACGCTCCCATATCTCTCATGTCCCTGCCTTTGCATCAGCTGTCCCCCAATTCCTGGCATGCTCACCCTCCTTACACCCACCTCCTAGCTTCCCCGGCTTCCTGTAGGACCCAACTCAAATGCCACTTCTTTCAAGAGACCTTTCCCCATCACACTTGTTGCTCGTGCTTTCTCCCGCTGAGATTTCCCTCCATCTACTCTGTATATATCTTATGTGTTCCTAGTTATTTTTGTGTTTGCTTCCCCCATTAGAAATGGAGCTCTTTGAGAGTAGGAACTGTTTTTGCCTTTCTTTGCATCTCCAGTATAGTGTCTGGCACATAGTAGGTGCTTAATAAATGCTTGTTGACTGACTATTATTCAGTTCTTTTCAGTCACATCTGACTTCATGAGCCTATATGAGATTTTCTTGGCAAAGATATTAAAGTGGTTTGTCATTTCCTTCTCCAGCTCATTTTACAGATGAGGAAACTGAGGCAAATAGGGTGAAATGACTTACCCAGGGTCACATAGCTAGTAAGTGTCTGAGACCAGATTTGAACTCATGAAGATAAGTTTTCCTAACTCTAGGCCCAGCACTCTATTCACTGCGCCACCTAGCTGCCAACTAACTAGTATGGTTAAGTTATAGTAGGGAGGAATATATGAAGAAAGAAATCTGGATTTCAGTCACTGTTGAATCCAATTTCGTTTCACACTGTTATCTCTGCACTTTTATATCTGACATAGTGCAGTAGGCTCGTCTCATGAATCCATTTGGCCATGGAGACACCTCTAACACCCAGAATACTTTGCTGTGCCCCATAAACAAACATAACCAAGAGATAACAGCCACAGATGTTTGGCTTTTCAGTCTGGATTTTTTTCTCGTGATTCATTAAAGCAACATTTTAAAAAATACTCCTTTATTCTTGCATATAAATATGAATATTAAAATGACTTTGCAATCACTGTCAGTTATTTAATTCTTTAAGAACCTCCTCTGATCTGTGCAGTTCCTTGCTCCCCATACTGTATCCTGTGTCCAGAACTCAGCATCCACAACCACAGACATAGACACTAAACAGACTTCCCACTGCCATGTCAGGGAAGATGGAAGCCTTTTTCTTCTGCCCAGGATCCCTGATAGAAAAGTCAGTTGTCGTTTATGAACACTTGGTATGGCAGGGAGCCATCCTCTCCCCACCAGCCTTCCACCCCTTCCAATTTCTTCTCTCACTTCATTGGCAAAGTTCCTCCATCTGGCTTTGTCCAGTCCCAGATGTTTTCTGGCTCTGTCTGCCTGGACAACTCAATCAGGGAATTTCCTGGAAGCTGGAATGCTTTGAGGAAATTGGTGGTTTTCTCCATCTCCTTTTCCCCTCTGTATCCCTTTCTCTCTCCCTCTTTGTCTCCCTCTCCTTCTCCCTTCCTTCCTCCTCCTCACCCTCTCCACCTCCCCCTGATTGAAAAGGAAAAGATGCCTTGTAAAGATGGAGGCTTTGTCAGTTTTACCCCCAGGGCATTTGCACTGAGGAATCTTGTCTCACTAACCCCCAAAGGGAAGTCAGCACATTTGCAGCTAATTCCTAAGATGAAATAAAAAATCTCACACGGATCAGTCAGGCAGTGAACAAATGATGGATGCCAAGGGGCCTCGCTTTGGCTGCAGCCAGTGTTCAGGGATGTAGCATAACTCAGTGAGTAGCCTTGGAAAAGACATGAGACTCCAAACTGAACATAAAAAGATTTGAGCACCTAGTCCTGAATGTTGATGTTCGCCATAATTCAGAGACTCAAGAAAGTCTTGGACAAGAGTGCAAAGCATGTGCCGGGCATCTTGGAACTGATCTCTGAATCCCTGCTCATGACAGATGCTGCTTTCACACCAAGTCACACCTGAGCAGAAGCAGAAATGGGGGAAGGGAGGGACAGCTGCAATGACAGGATGGATCTTTTGAATAGAGATCCCCATGCCACCCCCAACCCAAGCCTAAGTTAGAAAGGGGATTAAGTTAGAAAGACAGACAACTGGCTCGTTACATGGGTCTCTCAACATTGTTTCTCTGATCCCACTAGTTCAATAATAACCAAACCTCCAACCTGAAAACTCTTTTCCATTCCTGTTTGATATCCTTCATTGCACACCTACCATGCCTCCTTTTCCATCCTACTACTTTACTGTATTCCAATCTGGAAGAGTCCACTCCTTATTATTATTACATCCCCATAAGCCAGATTCCGTGAACAGATAACACTCCCCTTTCATCTCCCTCCTCCCCACCCAAACTACTTTGTATTCATTTCTTTCTTTCTTTCTTCCTTCTTTCCTTCCTTTCTTTCTTTCATCTTTCCTTCTTTCAT
Organism: Vombatus ursinus; assembly: GCF_900497805.2. Classification (NCBI taxonomy): domain Eukaryota; kingdom Metazoa; phylum Chordata; class Mammalia; order Diprotodontia; family Vombatidae; genus Vombatus; species Vombatus ursinus. Next base: position 40,255,917 of record NW_020954590.1, on the reverse strand, counting down.
CTTTCCTTTTTTCATCTTTCTTTCTTTCTTTCTTTCTTTCTTTCTTTCTTTCTTTCTTTCT
>NW_020954590.1:40207882-40255846 GCF_900497805.2 Vombatus ursinus | reverse complement strand
TCTTTCTTTCTTTCTTTCTTTCTTTCTTTCTTTCTTTCTTTCTTTCTCTCCAGTGCTGTAATTAAAAAAGTCAACGCCACTTATTCTGTTGGAGCCATTTATATATATATATGTATATATATATATATATATACACATATATATACACATGTATGAAACATTTCATAAAGCAAAATCTAGCTGTTATTCATCTCATCTGACCTCAAGATAAATTAAGTTGAAATAAGAAATAATCAATAGTAGTTATGTATTGGGATAAATGGTACACATAAATCTGATATGAATTTGAAAAGAGCAATTAATTAAATAAAACCGTTTTTAGGATGACTCAATATGAAACTCCAGTCACAAAATTCAACATCACATAATGATATCATGGGTCTTGAGAAATCGTTATCTCTAGATCACTACCTTTAGACAGATTAAAATCTATCCCACTCAGGAAAGCAAGTTTAACTTTTTAAGATTTCTTTCTGGCAAGACTGTGCTTCCCTTGGTAGCTCATTCCAATGTAAAAGTCCACCATAATGTTCACTACTGGCTGGGAATTTAGAGTAGCTGAAATGGTCTAGTCCACTATGGTGCCTAGGGTGATGATGATGAAAAGCAGAAGATATAGAGTTATAGACAGATAATAGATATGTAGGGAGATGGTAGATAAATGATAGATAGCAGATATGTAGGTAGGTGGGTAGATAGATGATAGATATGACGAGTAGATAAATTATAGATATGTAGATAGATGATAGAAAGATAGATGGTAGATATGTAGATAGATAATACATATGCAAATAGATGATAGTTTCATATACAGATAATTGATAATTGATAGATTTGTACATAGATGATAAATATGTAGATAGATATAGATAAGCAATTTGGATGATAGATATGTAAATAGATATTGATATGCAAATAGATGATAGATATGTAAATATATCATAGATAGATATGTATGTAGATATAGATAGATAATTAGATGTTAGATATGTAGATAAATGATAAATATGTAAATAGATGATAAATATCTAGATAGATATAGATGATTAGATGATAGTAGATATGTAGATAAATGATGGTTAGATCATCGATATATAAATATATGACACATATATAGCTGAATTATAGATATGTAGATGGATAAATAAACAGATATATACATACATATGCACACATACACATGTATGTGTATATGCATATATGTGTGTATATGTATACACACACACATATATACCTGCTGTTTCTCCTTTTAGAAAGTAAGCTCTTTGAATGTAAGGACTGTTTCACTTTTGTCTCCATAAAACTATTATGCATTCACTAAATGTTTGTTGATAGACTAATTGATTGGTTGATCCCTACTTGCTGAAATTCTTTTATTTATTGAAGCCTAAGTCTAAATGCTACCTCTTCCGAAAAGAACCTCTAGCATCTCCCCCCAATCCCTGAACATTATTACTCTCTCCTCAAATTTCCCTACAGACTTTATCTGCTTCTTCCTTTGTTCCCCTCCCTCCCTACCTTGTCTCACACTTATTTGTGTACCTGTTATTTATCCCCATTACATTATTAGCTCACTGGGGGAAAGGCTGCCATGAATAGTTATGAGGAAAAAACAGCTGGTTTTTAGTTAGTGTAGCTTTTTGACTCTGGAGTCTAACAAACAGGCTGGTTTGTGTCTCTGCTCTAGCCATACCTCATCCTACCCCTATCAGCATTCCCACCTACTTATTCCATGCTGGAATACCAGGGCCCAGAATTGCAAGGAGGGGGACCTCTCTGGCCAATCAATCCCTAGTATTTCCCTACCTGTGACATCAGAGAAAGGGGACTAATCAGATGAACCTAAATGAGACCTTACCTCACCAGACTCCCCTATAAATCACAGGCTTTCAGGTGACATTGGATCCAGTCTTTCTCCAGGTCAAAATGGGAGGTGTATGACAAGAGCTTGGTGTAGTGTGAGTGTGCAAAATGTGAAGGGTAGCCTCTCCAAGGCTCATCAATAACTTCTTTCCTTTTCCTGCCATGACCTTTGAAGATCACCATGCCCAGGATTCCAATAATCTCTCTGGTTGTACCCTTGATTGATTGGTCCTCTCCATCCCAAGCCTTTCGTGTCAGTCCTTTGAGTGAGCAGACTCATGCAGATCTTTGTCTCCTGGTTGCAAGTCCACTGCTCATTCTATTATACTACACTTTATTTCTGTATCCCATTCCCTTTTCAATCATGGTGATTTGATTTGACTTCCAGATCTTATCATCTCTACTGGGAATGTAAAAACCTAGTAAGACCCAACTAGCCCACAAAGTGTAACATAAATGGCATGAACCCCGGACTCTGAGGTATCACTTCAAACTGGAAAGAAACTTAAAATCTCTAATTGTTAGACTAAAAAAGTTCCGATTTGCCTCAAAATGTTGCCTCTACATGAAAAAGTACTTGATAAAGACAAAGTGCTGGTCTCATCTAGATATTGCCTCTGTCTACCTATGTCTCATATTGTCTCTGAGTCTTCAACTCTATCTGATCTTACCACCTCTATTCAGTTACTGTATTTTTTAAACTAGAAAGTTTATCTGACATTATTCCTTTAATACTTAGAATGATCCATTATTCTTACAAATATAGATTGCCCCTCACTTCTTCATTTCTTTTGAGCTACCATGACCAAAAAACCCATTACTTTATGGTTAACCTTTTGTTTGAGAGCGTCTTTTCTTTAAATTTTTTATTTTTGTCAATTGACAAATCTATTTCCTTTCCTCTGCACCTTCTATTTTAAAGAAAAGAAAGAAAAGGAAAGGAAAACCCCTTGGATTAGACATGCATGATCAAATAAAATAAATTCCCACAATGGCCATGTTCAAAAAGTATGTTCTGTCTATCTTCACCCTAAGTCCGTCACTTCTCTGTCCAGAGATGAACAGCATCGTTCTTCATAGGTTCTCTGGAATCATGATTGGCCATTGCATTGATCAGGGTTCTTAAGTCTTTCAATGTTGTTTGTTTTAAAATATTGTTGTTACTGTATAAATTATCCTTCTGGGTCTGTTCACTTCACTCTCCCTCCGCACTTAAAAGTCTTCCCAGGTTCCTCTGAAACTGTCTCTCTTCTATCACATTCATGTATTTGTTCAGTCCATTCACACATTTATGAGTCCCACCTCATTTAATTTCCACTTTGCCACCACAAAAGCACTGCTGTGTATTTTTTTTATATGTGAGGATCCTTTTCCTCTCTCTTGGATCTCTTTGGGGTATAGGCCTAATAGCGGGTCAAAGGGTATGCACAGTTTTTGTCATGGGGTGGGGGAAATGGCATAATTCCAAGTTATTTTCCAGAATGCCTGCACCAATCCACAGTTCCACTAACACTCCACAGACCCTCTGACATTTTTCATTTTCCTTTTTTGTAAACCTCGCCAATCTGAAGGGTGTGGGGTGAAACCCCAGAGTTGCTTTAGTTTTCATTTCCCTAAATATTAGTAATTTGGAGTATTTTAATATGCCTATTGATAGCTTGGATTTATTCCTTAAAAAACTGCCTGTTCATCTCCTTTGACCATTTTTTTCATTTAGGAAGGTTGAGCTTCTCCTGATATGGCTAATTGGCTAGGCACCGAGTCTGCCACAGGCCCTTCCAGCTTTGCAAGACCTGTACCGGAAAGGCCTAGCAGACCTTTGGTAAGCCACGACTACCTTCATGCTAAAATGATTCATCAGGGGCTTGGCCTAACTTAGGCCTGCCCCGTGGCAGTTTAAGCCTAGATTAGAACAAAATGAGACACTTGTACTCCATCTAGCCATTCTTTAAAATGAGTTTTATTTGGCCGGGACATTCAGATCAAAGAAGGGATGTTCATCCAAGATGTGGCATTGATTCAATTAAATGAGATTTCCCAGTGTTCTTGTTTCTGGTTTGTGGTCTCAAGCCTGATGGAGCACTAATCCCTCTTGTCCTGGCTTTTTTGTACTCAGATAACCAGGAACCTACATCAACAGCCTGAACTAATTAAATCTTGAGGACAGTTTTAATGCCTTTTGAAGAAAAATTAACCCAACTTGCATCAGGGTGGTAGGTAGGGTATACTAGGACTTAGTACACTATACTGTCTTCACCCCATCAGACACATTAGAGTAGTACTTTAGTGGAGAATTTCTCTATATAAATTACTTAAAAGATAATTTACCTTATCTTGAGCATTAGCAGGTTGTTACATGTTTAAAAGACCATGTAATAGATATTGCTTTAATTTTCATTCTCAAATAGCAATTATGGCAAATCCTTTTGCTTCATAAGCTAGGTAAGCCCAGATATTTAAAGTAAGAAGGTGGGAACTCATCGTAGATATGTGATATTTAGTCAAACAAACCCCAATTGTGAGGGGCATATTTCCAAATGCAGGCATACCTCACTTTAAGAATGAAGACCACCTTCTTGAAAAATTGAAATCCAATTTTTATCAATAGAATCACATCTGGAAAGTATTGGCAATACCTTATTGATAAGAATTCTCTGATGAATCCTTTAATGATGCAAATGATCCCTCAATTTTCTGGTTCTGTTTGAATTTTTTTGTGTGTTGTTTTCTTAAAGTGAATCACTTCAGTTATGAAAATGTCTTACATCTTGACTATGCTTCTCTAAGGGATTTAAGTTTTTTGTAGCTTTTCAGTCTTGTTTTTAATCTAATCCACTGTCTTGACTGTTCCATAAGATGAGAGAGTGTGGTATAGTAAGAAGAACCCTGAAGTGAACAACACAGAGCTGAGCTGCAACCTCAGTTTTGCTTCTAAATTACTATGTGACAATGACTAATATGGAAATGTTTTACATGATTGCACATGTATAACCTATATCAGATTACTTATTGTCTCAGGGAGTGGGGAGGGGAGGAGGAAGGGATAGAATTTGGAACTCAAAACTTTAAAAAAAAGTTTTAATTGTATTATAAAGCAGCAACCATCAAAACTACTTGGTACTGGCTAAGAAATAGATTGGTGGATCAGTGGAATAGGTGAGGTACGCAAGACACAATAGTCAATAACTATAGTAATCTACTGTTTGATAAACCCAAAGACTACAGCTTCTGGGATCAGAAATCACTAGTTAACAAAACTACTGGGAAAACTGGAAAATAGTATGGCAGAAACTAGTCCTAGACCAACATCTCACACCCTATACCAAGATAAAGTCAAAATGGGTACATGATTTAGATGTAAAGGCTGATGCTATAAGCAAACTAGGAGAGCAAGGAATAATTTATCTGTTGATCTATGGAGAAGGGAACAATTTATGACCAAACAAGAGTTAGCGAACATTATGAAATGCAGAATAGATGATTTTGATTACATTAAATTGAAAAGTTTTTGCACAAAGTCAATGCAACCAAGATTAGAAGGGAAACAGAAAGCTGGGAAACAATTTTTGTAGCCAGTGTGTCTGATAAAGGCTTCATTTCTAAAATATATGGAGAACTAAGTCAAATTTATCAGAATATAAGTCATTCCCCAATTGATAAATGGTCAAAGGATATGAACAGGCAGTTTTCAGAGGAAGAAATTAAAGCTATCTCTAGTTATATGAAAAAGTTCTCTAAATCACTATTGACTAGAGAAATGCAAATCAAAATGACTCTGAGGTACTACATCACACCTATCAGATTGCCCAACATGACAAAACAGAAAAATGATAAATGTTGGAGAAGATGTGGGAAAATTGGAACACTAATGCATTGTTAGTGGAGTTGTGAACTGATCCAACCATTCTGGAGAGTAATTTGGAACTATGCCCAAAGGGCTATAAAACTGTGCATACCCTTTGACCCAGCAATAGTACTTCTCGGGTTGTATCCCAAAGAGATCATAAAAACAGTAGAAGGATCCACATGTACAAAATATTAATAGCAGCTCTTTCTGTGGTAGCCAAGAATTGGAAATTGAGGGGATGCCCATCAACTGGGGAATGGCTGAACAAGTTATGATATGTGAATGTAATGGAATACTATTGTGCTATAAGAAATAATGAGCAGGTGGACTTCAGAAAAACCTGGAAAGACTTATATGAACTGATGCTGAGTGAAATGAGCAGAACCAAGAGAATATTGTACACAGTAACATCCACATTGTGTGATGACTGACTTTGATAGACTTAGCCCTTCTCAGGAATGCAAGGATCTGAGACAACTCCAACAGACTCACAATGGAAAATGCTATCCACATCCAGAGAAAGAACTTTGGAGTCTGAATGCAGATGGAAGCATACTATTGGCCCTCCTTTTCTTTTGTTGTTTTGTTTTGTTTATTCTTTCTTGTGATTCCTCCCATTAGTTCTAGTTCTTCTTTACATCATGACTAATGTGAAAATATGTTTAATATGAATGTATATGTAGAGCCCATATCAGATTGCAAGCCATCTTGGGGAAGGGGGAGGAGAAGGAGGAGAGGAAAGTTTAAAACTCAAAATCTAATGGAAATGAATGTTTAAAACTAAAAATAAATAAATGACAAAAAATGAAAATAAAACAAAAATGTTTTAAAATTGTTTTAAGAAGTAATTGGGGAAAAATATTTAAAAAATAAATTACTATGTGACCTTGGACAAACTCCTTAACCTGTGTGGGCCCAAGCTTCTTTATCTACAAAATTAGGAGTCCATAATAAATAACCTCTAAGGTCCAGCCCTGAAATTCTATGAAAGATTGTCACTAGCAGATGAATACCAAGCAGAAACTCTGGGGAGTGTGTGTGCCCTGATCAGAGTCCCCATGCTTTGTCTGGGATCTGCTCTATGGAAGGAAATGGAAAAAAGGAGGACAAACAGGACAAGACCTAGGATTTCCTGGCCATCTTTGACAGTTTTAAACTATATACATCTGTTTGGAGTTCAGATTAATAGACTAAACATAATGTGATGGATAGCAATTGAAATCTTGATGTCCTCCTGAGCTCACCTTCCAGTAAAAATCCCAGTTTTCCCTTACCTCTAGTAAAGTCTCTCACACACAGTGTATTAATGTCTAGACTTTATACTTCAATGCTACATGTATTAAATCCCTATTGGAAGTAGACAAACAGTTTGTGGCTCAGTGGATAGAACACTGGGCCTGGAGTCAGGAAGACTTGAGTTCAAATCCAGCCTCAAATTCTTCCTAGCTGTGTGACCCTGGGCAAGTCACTTAACCTCTGGGTCCGCTGAATCCAAAGGAGAAGGAAATGACAGACCATTCCAGTATCTTTGCCAAGAAAATCCCAAATGGGATCACGAAGAGTAGGATTGAGTGACAACTATTTGCAGACTGCTATAGTTAAGTGCCAGAGCCACATGTGGCCTCGAGGCCACAGGTTCCCTGCCCCTGTAGCTAGGGAGTGGAGGAGGGGAAGTGATGTAAAGATCAAACTAGACACAGTGGCCCTGCCTTCATGGGGTTTACAGTCTTTTTTAAAAGATGCATGTCACATTCACAAGTAACTGTAGGAAAAATAGATTGTAATATTACAAGAAACATTAGTCAGTAGCAGCTCACATTTACATAGCATTTTATAGTTTTTTAATGACTCTTCCTAATACTTTTGAGTGGGAGTCTGGAAGGTAAAAGAAGAGAGAAACAGCATTTATTAAGTATTTACCAAACCCCAGGTTGGTGTGCCTCCACATTGTGACTTTCTCCATTGTGAGCCTGATATATCGTGGATCAGAATAAGAAATATTTTTTTGTAAATTTTAATAAACCAATTAAAACTTTAGTGCTTCTGTCTGAGCTGTTTGTGGTGATGCTTTTGTCCCCTCAGTCACAGGTCTTCTTTTCGTTCCTATTCTTGTTTTTCATGTTGTGAGCATCACAGTAGGGAACCCCAACCTTGCTGGCTCTCTTCTGCTGGTCTGCTTGCCTTCGTGCCTTTGATGTAAACTTCGGAGACTTATTTACAGGTTCCTCCTTTTCACATGCCTTTTTCTTTTCTCCTTTCTTGGTATTTCCTTTCTTCTACATCATCTTGCACTTTGGATTTGGCCTCAGATTTGGAAAACACCTTTTCACTAAGTCCTTTGGGAATTCTGATTGCTGAAAACTTTCCTGGCTTTGGCTTTGTTTAAGAACTTCTTGTATTTAGCAATTTTTTTTTTCATCCAGAGCTTTAATAACTGCTTTCCTGCCAATTTCCACGTCTCCTTGGGATGTCTGGTTTAACTCCTTATGCTCTTCCTTAGACTGTTCTTCTTCTTCCTCCTCCTCCTCCTTCTCTCCATAGGAGTCATCAAATTCTACATCACTATCTGAAATCTCCACAGGAGCCAGATCTTTTCCTGTAAACTGAGGCACAACATTGATCTTGCCAAAATTCTGTCAAACACGAGCCAGGAAATCATTTCAGGATTTGTCATTGCCCTCTTTCACTTTCTCTTTCCTTTAAGCCATAGGTGTGGCTTTTTGACTTTCAGCTTCCTCCCTTCCTCCTTTGTTTCATGGGGAGATGCTGTTGAAACAGCCGAGGAATTTTGGGGGAGTTTTGTGGAAGCCACAGACGATACGTGAAGCCAGCAGATGACACAGAAAAAAATTAGAAATTCAGAAATTTGTAAAATATATGTATAGTATTGCATAATATCAACACATTTTATCTTTTAAAGGCATAATAATTCAGATTTCTTCTCTGGCACAAAGGGAGAGCCAAAAACTTTTATGCAGATTTTCCAGATTGCGGGGGCACCATGCCCCTAACCCCCTAGATGTGATAGGGATAACTATACTGCATAGAGAGCAGATCCTAAAGTCAAGAAGACTTGGATTTGAGTCTTGCTTCTCTGAAACACACTGGCTATGTACATGGGCAAATCACTTAACCATTCAGTGCATTTGCCAAAATCTGAAGGGAGTTTCCTTACTAGGAGTTCTTTATAAGAATGAAATCACAGGTCTGGTTTTGAAAATGCTACTATTAATAATAATGTTCATCAGCTTTCTTTCAACCATTTGATGGATTTATGACCATCAGTGTGAGAAATGCTTTTCACTGGTGTCGATCACAAATCCATCCGTACCTTCTCATCCTTCCCAATACCCTACATTGAGAATCTGCCCAATGTGCTATAGACATTCCTTCTAATTTTATTTCTCTTAATTTTCTGTGAGTGCTAAGACAGCGATTGGGCTGTCTTATCTGTAACATCTCAGTCTCAATCCAGGACTGGTCTAGCTTCTCCTGGGGCCTGTTATAGATGTTAACACCTCAGCTGGCCCCAGGTGTCATGGGGGTCTGCCCAAGAGCACAGGTCAAGGTTCTGAAGGTATTTTCCAGGACTAATAGAATCTCCCCAACTAGATTGTTAGTTCCTGTGATCAGAAACCATGTGATACTATGTATTATTCCCTGTAGCCCCTGGTACAGTGCCTTTTGCAGGTACCCACTAGATAGTTGCTTATTGTTTGACTATGCCTGATTTAGCCTTCCTGTTCACATTTTGTTTTTGGTGGCAGTCAGGGATAAGTGATTTGTCCAGGGTCACACAGGCTGTCTGAGGCTGGATTTGAACTCAGGTCCTACTGACTCCAGGGTCGGTGCTATAGCCACTGCACCACCTATCTGTGCATACTCACACTCATACACACACACACACACACACACACACACACACACACACACACCTGTTTACATCTTTTTACATCTTTTAAACCACTTATCCCAACACACCCTCCACTGATCACTGGGTAACACAACTTAACCATGCTAATGCAAAACAGGCCACCACCCCTCACTGACTTAGTCATCTAAAACTGTTACCTGCCCAGCTTCCTTAGCAAGTTCAGCTCTATGAGAGGAAGGCTGTCTTTGATCCATGCTATATTGTAAATAACACTGGCTTTGGAGTCAGAAACTTAAATGTCACCTCTGACATTTACCACTCATGTGCTCATGCTTAACCTCTCCATTCCTCAGTTTCTTCATCTATAAAATGGAACTGGAGGTGGGAAGAAGGGATTGAACTAGATGGCCTCTAAGGTCCCTTTTAACTCAAAATCTATGAATCTGTGACATAATTTTTTTTTTAATTTGGTTAGGCAATGGGGTTAAGTGACTTGCCTAGGGTCACACAGCTAGTAAGTGTTATGTGTCTGAAGCTGGATTTGAACTCAGGTCCTCCTGAACCCAGGGCTAGTGCTCTATCCACTGCACCACCTAGCTGCCTCCTGTGACGTAAATTTTACACATTGCCTAGCACACTAGTGAGTCCTTAGTATAGAAAGGAATATCGGTCTAGAGCAATAGGGGCCAGGAGAGCAACAGGTATTTCCCTGTTGGTAGCCAGGTGGTACCATGTATAAGATGCTAGACCTATAGCCAGAAAGATTCAACCTGAGTTTAATTTTTTTTTCATTCTTTTGGTTTTGTTTTATAATGTCTTGATTTCTCATAAAGTCACTAGTTTCCAGTCACTCCATTTTTATTTTTAAGGAAGTATTTTCTTCAGTGAGCTTTTGTACTTCCTTTTCCATTTGGCCAATTCTACTTTTTAAGGCATTCTTCTCCTCATTGGCTTTTTGGACCTCTTTTGCCATTTAGGTTGGTCTATTTTTTAAGCTGTTATTTTCTTCAGTACTTTTTGGGTCTCCTTTAGCAAGCTGTTGACTTGTTTTTTCATGATTTTCTTGCATCACTCTCATTTCTTTTCCAAGATTTTCCTCTACTTCTCTTACTTGCTTCTCAAAAACCTTTTTGAGCTCTTCCATGCAGTGGGACGGATTCATATTTTTCTTGGAGGCTTTGGATGTAGAAGCTTTGACTTTGTTGTCTTCTTCTGGTTGCATGTTTTGATCTTCTTTCTCACCAAAGAAAGATTCTATGGCCTGACTATTTTGCACAGTTTGCTCATGTTTCCAGCTAATTACTTGAGTTTTAAACTCTGTGTTAAGGTAGAGATCAGCTTCCAGTGTGAAGAATATACTGTCCCAAGCTGTTTTTGTGCAGCTGTTTTCAGAGATACTTCTAGGGACCTGTAAATTTTCAGTTCTTCCAAGGTGCTATGATCAAGGGCGAGGTGTTTACTCCTTTCCTGGCCTGTGCTCTGGTCTATGAGTGACCACAAGCACTCTTTTCTGCCTTGGAACTGTGAGGAGGATTCCCTCTCCACCACCACTACAAGTTCCACCACGCTGGTGCTCCTCCTTGCCCCAGGATCTGCACCCAGAACTATGACCCAAATCCAAGCATGGGCAAAGCAAGAAAATCCTGCCTCAGTGTCAGCAAAGAGATCCCTGCAATCCCCCTCTGATCAGCCACTCTATTTCCCCTCAGTCTGTGGCCCGGGAGCTCCAGAAGCAGCCGCCACCCCAGGGCTACACTAGGACTGGGGCTGGGACCGAGCTTCTCTCTCACCGAGGTCACAGACCTTTCCTACTGACCTTCTAAGTTGTCTTTGGTGTTTGTGGGTTGAAAAGTCTGGAAACCACCACACCTGCCTGTGATTCAGTCCCCTGAGGCCTGGTCCAGGTTTGCTGAGGCCTGGTCTTTGCTTGCTCGCCCACGCTGAACTGCGTTCCTCTCCCAGCCCAGCATGATAGACTTTTCCAATCAACCATCCAGGTTGTCTTGGGCTGGAAATTTGTTTTACCCTGTCTTTTTGTGGGTTCTGCTGCTCTAGAATTTGTTTAGAGACCTCTTTATAGGTATTTGGAGGGGTTTTGGGGAGAGCTCAAGCAAGTCACTGCTTTTACTCCACCATCTTTGCTCCACCCTCAAACTGAATTCAAATCTGGTCTGGACACATACTAGCTATGTGACCCTGGGCTCACTTAACCACTTAACCACGATCTGGCTCAGTTTCTGCATCTGTAAAATGGGGAGGGGGGATAATGCCCATGTGTTGTGAGGATCAAATGAGAAAGCTTTTGTAAAGCACCTTACACATTTTAAAGCTCTGTATAAATGCTCATTATTATTATCATCTCAGCATTTTCCCCAGTAAAATGGCAAAAGCCTATTTTCCCTGAAAACTGAAGCCAACAACTGCTATATGCAGGGATGTCAGAGCAGGGCTGACCAGTGCATAGTTACATCTTCTTGTCAGCTCATTACTTGCCTCATGACCTTGTCAGTGTTCCTCACAGAAGGAAGGGTCCCACTTGTGGCTCCTCAGAAAGAGAAATAGAATAACTGCATTCAAATCACAGGGACCACCTCATTAGGGAGACCTGGCATTGTATCTGCTGCATGTTCTACTGGGAGAGATGAAAGAATGGACTCCTCACAACACATCAACTTGCTTTGATAGACTCATGCAAGCACCAGGATGCTTCCCCCGTGGGGGAATTGCTGTGATGTGAGCTGAGCCCTAATTCTATAGGAAAAAAAGAGGAGTTGTAGGAAGACAGCGACATCATGTCATGGGCCCTCAGGAAGCCTTACCTGGCAATAACAGGAGCTGAGCTATCTGTTGTAATAACAACTGAAGAAGGTTCACAAATATAAATTCTCTGATCAATGGGCAGAAAATGTGTCTATAACTTTTATCATCCTACTTGGGGTTTTGTAACAATTCATATCTTCTTTACACATAAGGGCATTTTATGTACTATACAGCATGCCACATTTAGCCAATGGGGTTGGTAGGGAGAGAAGTGGAGTGAGGGAAAAGTGTTTTCGCCCAAAGCTTCAAAACCCTTTCATAATGACTATGTGATATATTTTGTCTATAAATGTCTAGCTAAAAGAAGCAATAATATCCCAAACCAGCTAACATACATGCTAACAGATGTTTAGTTCCTGAATATACTGTTGTGAGTATATATGTGTGTATATGTATATGTATCACCTAGTGATGTGTATACATAGAAAATACTTTTTTACCTGACTTTCATTTCGTAAGTCTCAGTCTAAGAAGTAGGGGAAGGAAAGAGAAGGGAAGGAAGGGAAGTACCCATTAAGTACCCATCTGTGATAAGTGCTTTACAAATATTATCTCAATCTTCACAACAACCTTGTGAGGTAGGTGCTATTATTATGCCCATCTTAGAGCTGAGGAAACTGAGGCAAAGCAAAGTTTAAATGATTTGCCCTGTGTCACATAGTAAATGTCTGAGACAGGATTTGAACCCAAGTCTTCCTGGTTGCACCATACCACCTACCTTCCTCTAGGCAGACATCTGTGGTCAACTGGATCTGTGATCTAAAGGATGTAAGTAGAACGTCCAACAATTCCTCCCACTACCCATTCATACCTGCCCATCCTCTGCAATCCTTGTCCATGCCTTCCCATAAACATGGTATAAGAAATCCCCCAACATTCTGAAGAGCTCCCTTTCATTCCCTTGACATTATATTGGTACTGGTAGACCACATGAGTTATGCAACAACTCACTCTGGGGCCATCCTTTTCCCAATTGATGTTTCTCTGATGACACCCACCCCTTGCACCATTTCTCCTGCATGATTTTTCATTTGAAATATGTTGCAGCCTCTCACACCCTTCATGTACTGACTACAGAGACCTAGTAATCCATGTGTCTAAATGTATATTGAATGATTGTACAGTGGCAACTTGGTGTAATCTGAACTACTCATAGGAAAAGAGGGAGCAAGGAGAGTAATTATTTCTTGTTATTACCTGAAGTTGAATGTCCAAACCAGAACTAACCCATGTCCCAGGCCTGATCATTCTCTAAGATGATACTCAGCAAACTGGAGCCTTTATTACCCACCTTGGAGACAGAATCTTCTTGACTGTCTTGCATGAATACTGGATTAGGTTCAGAGAACTTGGATTTAAATCCCAGCTCTGCTATTTCCTACCTGCACAGCTTGGGGCAAGCCATTTAATCTCACTGAGCCTAATGATGAGGAATTACCTAGTATTTGTCCATTTATGAAATCTTCCCCCCCATCATTTAATTGTCCTTGGTATTATGCATAGGGCAAAGAGGCAGAGAGATAAGGGCCTTGCATTCAGGGAAGGCATGAGCTACACAAAACACTAGGAATCAGGCAGGAGGATATGGGCCCTGAAAAGAATGCAATAAAAAGATTTAAATCATGACTTACAGTGTGGAGATTTCTCCTATCATGTCTCCTACCTCTTTATGCCCAGGGACATTATTCTTATTTTTTCATTAGCCTTTCCTTTTTGTGTTTTGTTTGGCTCGAGGACACAGGCAGAACTAGGAGCAATGAGTAGAGATGCAAAGAGGCAGGTTTCAGCTCAATGTAAGGGAAATTTTTTTAATAATTAAGGCTGTCCAAGAGTGGGTCTTCCCTTCAGTCAAAGGCTATTTGACCATTTCTTGGGCACAAAATAGAGGAGATTGAGACAAATTGGCCTCTGAGGTTTCTTTCAACTCAGATTTTGTGATTCTGGGATCCTCCCCCCCAGTCCCACCCACTGCACTATCCACCCAGTCTCTAGCCTAAGAAAGCCAACAGCATCCAATGGGGTGCTTGCCTGGCCTTGCCTCTGCCAGTAGAGAGAGCTATCCTCTGAGGCTGAATTTTTATCCTCTGTCACTGCAATGGCTAGCAAATTCCCACCACCTATTACTCTCCCTATCCCTATGCCATTTAATCCCTGGCTGCCTAGGAGTAAACAATCTTCGATACTATCTCTTGTTTTCTCATTTTCATCCTCTTCAATCCTTCCCCTTTTGTGCTCCACTCCAGTCATGTCCACTCTTTCCATAATAGCAAACTTTCCTCCTTCATTCTGGACCTTTTCTGCATTCTACGTTCTATTTGTAATTAACTTCATCATTGACCATCCTCTCTAGCACTGATTATACCTTCTCTCATAATACACACCACACACACACACACACACACACACACACACACACACACACACAGGTTCCAGAGGAAGAGTTGGAATACTCCCTCCTTGCTCCCCAGTGTCTCTTCAAGACTGTCCTTGTACATATATCATTTCATCAACATTTCCTCCTTTGAATTTTATTCTATTTCTTTTTTACCCAATGTCAATCATAGTGGCTATTGTCTACCAGAGCCCAGATTACTATCCCTCCCACCTCACTCTCCTCCTCTCCTACCCAACTCTTGTCCTTCCTTATCCTAGGGGACTTCAACATTCACGTAGATGCTCCCTCAAATATCCACCCTCCCTGTTCCTCATTCTCCTCAAATTCCATGACATACTCTTCCATCCCACCACAGCCATAGACAGGAATGAATCCCTGCTAACACCCGGACACTAGATTACTCCAGCAATTCACGTCCTCCACTCCCCCTCATGTGCTCCTTAGTGGAGCAGACCAGGTAAACTACAAATTAATCTTACCCCAATTGGACCCTCAGTGCAACAAGGTACTCCTTTTGCTCCTCCTTAATTGATTCTCTTTATTACTCCCTACAGCTTTGCTAAATGTAATCTTCTGTCCTCATACATCTACATCATCCCAATCTCTCAACTGAGAGACCTCTTACTTTGCCAATAAGATTAAAGCCATTTTCCATGAACTATCTCTTCTCTCCTCCTCTTCTATCTCAAAATTAACTGACATCAACCCTTTACTGTCTTGTCCTTTCCTCTAATCTCTGATAATGAGGTAGACCTTCTTCCTACCATGACCAACTCTTACACATCCCCTCTCATCTTCTCCAAAAGATGTTCCCCTCAATCGTCCTCTCTCTAATTTCTTATCTCTATCAGTGACTCCTTCTCTACTGCTTTCAAACACGCCCAAATTTCCTCTCTCCTTAAGAAACCTTTACAGGACCCTACTATTGCTCCAAAATATCACCTCCACATAGCTATCTCTTCCCTCTTTCTTAGTTAAGCTGGCTACACTCATTGCTTCCACTTTCTCTATCATTTAACCCTTTGTAATTTGGCTTCCAACCTCATCACTCAAAGTTATTAACAATCTCTTTATTGCCCAACTTTGTGGTCTTTTTTCTCAAGCTCTGTCCTAGACCTGCTTCTCCTCTTTTATATATGCTTCTCATAAGTTAATTGTAACCTCTGAGGTGCAAAGCTAAGATAGCAAAGTAGAGGCAGCAATCCAGCTGAATTCTTCCAACATTCTCCTTCAAACAACTTTAAAATAATGCCTAAAATAAAATGTTGTGGTAGCAGAACCAACAAATGGTCAGAGTGAGACATTTTTCTAGCTAAGACAACTTAGAAGGTTGGCAGGATTAGTTTGTGACACCAGGGTCAGAGTTTAAGCGGTGGCATCAGCACCAGCTTCAGGCCTTCGAAACAGCCATAATAGTGGCAGCAATATCTTCAGGAGATCTCAGACCAGAGACAAGAATGGGGTCAGACAATTGGTCAGAAAGATCATAGGGCACCCTTTGCTGGCACTAGGTGCAGATGGTGTTGATTAGCAACTCTTCTGCCCATATGCAGTTCTGATTTGCAATTCCACGGTAGAGAGGATTGCTTGTGGTCAGTCATAATGGACCAGGGGCTCTGGTCACAATTCTAAGGTGAAGAGGAGCCCTAGCACTTATAGATGCAGGTGAACAGGGGGCACAGTTCCAGAGCTAAGAGGAGCACTAGCACTTGTGGCTACAGGGGAGCAGGGACCCTTCCATGGTAAAGACCAAAGCATAGACCAAGAGAGCAGTGACCACGCCTCTCCCCAAATCACACCTCCTTAGAAGCACAGAAAAATTGCAGAACTCCAGAACTAACTGTGAAAACAGCAGCACAAACAAGTCTGAAATTTGGGACAGTGACTCCCCATCCCCAGGTAAGCAGAGCCCAACTTTAACATAAAGTTCAAAGTCAAGAAATAGGCTAGAAAAATAAGCAAATGCCAAGGGACAAAAAAAACTTGACCATAAAAAGCTACTATGATGGTAGGGAAGACCAAGACACAAACTCAGAAGAAGACAACAATATGAAAATAGCTACAAGCAAAGCCTCAAAGAAGAATGATAATTGGATACAAGACCAACAAGAATTCCTGAAACCATTAAAGAAAGTGATGAGTGGCAGAGGAAAAACTGGGCAAAGTGATGCAGGAAAATTATGAAAAGGGAATTAATGATTGGCAAAAGAGGCACAGAAAAAATGCTGAAGAAAATAACACCTTAAATAGTAGAATTGGTTTTATTGTAAAAGAGGCACAAAAATTCACTAAAGAAAAGAACTACTTAAAAAGCAGAATAGGCCAATTGGAAAATGAAGTAGAAAAGCTCACAGATGAAAATGATTCCTTAAAAATTAGAATTGGGCAAGTGGAAGCTAATGACTCCATGAGAAATCAAGAAACAATAAAACAAAGCCAAAAGAATGAAAACATAGGGAAAAATGTGAAATATTCCATCAGAAAAACAACTGACTTGGAAAATAGATCAAGGAGAAATAATTTAAGAATTATTAGACTACCTGAAAGTCATGATCAAAAAAAGAACCTAAATATCATATTTCAAGAAATTATCAAGTAAAACTGCCCTAATATCTTAGAACTAGAGGGAAAAATAGAAATAGAAATTGAAAGTTATTTCCTGAAATATATCCCAAAATGAAAACTCCCAGGAATATTATAGTTAATTTCCAGAGCTCCTAGGTCAAGGAAAAAGTATACCAAGCAGCCAGAAAGAAACAATTCAGCTATCATGGAGCCATAGTCAAGAGCATGAAAGATTTAATGGCTTCCACCTTAAAGGAGTAGAGAGCTCAGAATATTACATTCCAGAAGGAAGAAGAGCTAGGAGTACAATGAAGAATAATCTACCCAGCAGAACTGAGTATAATCCTTCAGGGTAAAAAATGGATATTTAATGAAATAGAGGACTTTCAAGCATTCCTGTTGAAAAGCCTGGGGCTAAATAGAAAATATGACATTTAAACACAAGACTCAAGAGAAGCATAAATAGGTAAACTTGAAATAGAAATAATAAGGGGCTCAATAAAGTTAAACTGTTTATATTCCTATGTGGGAAGATAATACATGTAACTCCTAAGAACTTTTATCATTATTGGGCAGTTAGAAGGAGTCTACATAGACAGGGGCATAGGTGTGAGTCAATTATGTTGGGATGATCTCCAAAAAAAAATATGCAAGGGTGAGAAAGACGGATGTATGATGAGAAGGGGGAAGGGAGAGGAAGAGTGGGGGAAATTATCTGACATAAAAGAGTCATGTAAGAAAGAGCTTTTACAATAGAGGAGGAGGTGGGTGAGGTGGCAAACAGTGCTTGAAACTCACTGTCATTTGAATTGTTTCAAAGAGGTAAGAATATATATACACACGCAGTTGAATATATAAATCTGTCTTACCCAACAGGGAAATAGGAGGAGAAGGGGACAAGAGAAAAAAAAAGGAGATGATAAAAGGGAGGGCAGATTAAGGGAGGTGGTGGTCAGAAGTAAACAGACTTTTCAGGAGGGACAGAAAAAAAAGAGAGAGAGACAAGGATAAAAAGAGGAAAATGGAATGGAGGGAAATACACAGTAATCATAACTATGAATGTAAATGAAATGAGCTCACTCATAAAATGGAAGCAGATAATAGAATGGATTAGAAACTAGAACCCAATAATATGTAGTTCATAAGAGGCTCACTTGAAACAGAAAGACACAGACACAGAGTTACAATGAGAAGTGGGGCAGAATCTATTATACTTTAGCAGAAGTAAAAAGAAAAAGAAAAGAAAAAAAAGGCAAAGGTAGCAATTATGATCTCAGACAAAGCAAAAGCAAAAATAGACCTAATTTTAAAAGATACTTAGAGAAACTACATTTTGCTTAAAGGCACCAGAGACAATGAAGCAATATCAAAAAATTTTGCAGCAAATTTCTCTGATAAAGTCCTCATTCCTTAAATATGTAGGAAACTGAACCAAATTTACAAAAATGAGAGCCATTCCCTAATTGATAAATGGTCAAAGCATATGAACAGGCAGTATTCAGAAAAAGAAATCAAAGCTATCTATAGTCATATAAAAATTACCTAAGTCACTATTGATTAGACAAAGGCAAATTAAAACAACTCTGTGGTACCACACCTCACAACTATCAGAAATAATAAATACTGGAGGCAATAAGGGAAAAAAGGTACACTAAAGAACTGTTGGTGACAGTGTGAACTGGTACAACCATCCTGGAGAACAATTTAAAACTATGCCCAGAGGGCTATAAAACTGCATAACCTTTGACCCAGCAATACCACTACCAAGTCTGTATCTCAAAGAGATCAGAGAAAAAGGAAAATGATCTGTATGTACAAAGATAATTACAGTGGCTCTTTTTGTGGTAGCAAAGAATTGGAAATTTAGGGGATGCCCATCAATTGTGAAATGGCTGGAGAAAGTTGTGACATGTGATTGTGAAAGAGTAATATTGTATAATAAGAAGTGACGAGAAGGATAGTTTCAGAAAAACATAGGAAGACCTATATGAACTGATGCAAAGTGAAGTGAGTAGAATCAAGAGATCATTGTACACAGTAACAGCAATACTGTAATGATGATCAATTGTAAAAGACTTTAACTACTCTGGTCAATACAATGATCTAAGAAAATTTCAAAGGATTCATGAAGAAAAAAAAGCTATCTACCTCCAGAGAGAGAACTGATCAACTCTAAGTGCAAATTGAAGCATAATCTCTCACTTTATTTTTCTTGCTTTTTTTTGCAATATGGCTAATATGGAAATATGTTTTGCATGATTTCTCATGTATATTTGCTATCATATTGCATGCCTTCTCAGTAGCTGGGGTGGGGCAGGTAGGAGGAAGAAAATTTGGAATTCAAAATGTATACTATACACTATATATAGTGTCCTCCCTGCCTAACATATTTATTTTGTATTATGCATATATATATGTATTCTGGATATATTTATATATCCACATATTGTCTTCCCTGATAGAATGTAAGCTCCTTGAGGACAGCAGTTATTTCATTTTTTGTTCTCTTTATAACCCCAGTGATTAATATGCTACCTGGTACATAGTAGGAGTTTAATAAATACTGATTGATTGATTAGCCCTTTCTGGGACTTTAATTCCTTCAAATCCTTTTTTAACCTTTGTCTTGAATTTTTTATTCTACACACCCCACCCCACCCCACTCCCCATAAAGCTGCTTTTTCCCCATCTCTTTTTTTTTTCTCTTAGTCTATTAACATGTCTAAACCATTTTCGTTGCTTTTCTTCTAGTTTCCATCACTGACTTTCATTTTGGTTCTCCTCTGATTTTTACATTCTGTGGTTCATTCAATTTAGGGTTTTTTTTTTATGACCTTCTTCAAGTAGTTCATTTTCCCAGCTGTTATTTTATCTATGAGCTTGATGGATCCAGCCATGATGAGTGACTGCATTGCATACTTGCATGTTCCTTCCTTGTCAAGGTACCTGAGCAGTGGGAGCTTATATCCTAGTGCCCCAAAGTAAATTTTACAAGAGGCTTCCCTCTTCCCTGCCTTTACCTTTCAGAATAATAAAATTTTACATTTATAAAGCAATTTGTAGTTTACAAAGTTTTCATGCCTTGTTCATTTGATCCTCCTCTGAGGTAGAATCATAGTATTTGGAACCAGAGGAGGTCATCTAATCCAAACTCTATAATTTACAGATCAGGAAACTGAGGCTAGAGGAGTTACATGATGCAAAAGAAGTGAGTGACAGGCTGGGGATGTAGGCAGGTACTACTAGTATCCTTGTTTCACAGATGAGGAAAATGAGGCCAGAAGAGAAAAGATTTGCTGAAGCATAGCTAGCAAGTGGTGAACCAAGCACCAAACTCAGATTCCCTGACTTCCTACTTAGGTATTCTTTCCACTATGCTATGCTATCTTGCTTAGTATTTCAAGGAAAGAAATGTTTTCCTTATACATTTAATATGGAAAATACGTTCAGGGGCCTCAAGTCTTATTTATATAAGCTATGCAATTTTGGAAACGTGTCAAAAATTTGCCAGAAGTAGAAAGTGCAAAGATGAAATTAGAAAATCTGGTGCCTGAAACTAATCTAGTTTGGAGGTAGCAGAAGGACCTAGGGAGAGATATCAAAACACAAGTCCCATGGGAGAGAAGCCCAAGGACATCACGATTTGGAAGGCTGTTGGGGGAAAGAACGAAGGAGGTAGGCCCTAGAAAAACTTAGCTGGAGTGCAGAAAGGCTCCAGGATCTTCCTGACTCCAATAAACCCTCATATGATGATTCTGGGTATCCTCTGTGAAAATCATGGCCCAAGTCTGACAAGGAGAATGGTGGATTGGCCAGCCTTTCTGGGAATAGTTCTGACAGAAAAAAAAAATCATGGTCTGTGCCCTTGTATTAAGGCCCATGACTCCCAAGAAGAGATGGGGAGGGGAAAAGAACACTCAAGAGAGATTAATCGTAAGAGAATATAGAGGCCATGGTGATGAGATCCAGGGAATAATGGTCCAGGTCTGAGCAAAACAAGGGAACAGTTACAATGCAGAATAGAGTTGGTGAGAATGGCAAACCAGAAGACCACTATGGAGAAGTCCCCGCCCCAAATGTTGGGCGTGTGCCAGACTGAGTCCCTATTAATGTTTACAAAGGGTCCTTTATAAAGTACTTCCCCTTTAGGAAATGACACAGAGGGGAAACCCATGATTCTCTTAAATATGTTCTCATAAACAACCAGAAAGTTACATCATCTTCATCTTTATCTCAAGGCCAAGTGTAAGCATTAGGAGAGGGCTGGGTACGAGCACATTCTGACTGTAGATATGGCAACAGCCTAGCTCTCTGGTGCTTCCTCTTGGTAAGCAGGTGCTAGAGAATCCTAGAATCATGGGACCTCAGAGTTGTATTGAATTGCTGGGCTTTTGTTTTTTATACCAGAATGATCTTCAGACTTCAAAGGATGGAATAAAAATAGTTAGCAGGGAAGTGAAACCCAACATAAGTGAGGAGAAGATAAAATGGCACCTTCTGCCTTCGATGAGTGTAAGACATCAGACCTAGCTGAATTATGTTTTGGTGGTAGATGGGTTTTTGGAGTCACTATCAATGACCTTAAAAAGAACTTGGAGAATAAGAGAAATGTCACAGGCCTGGGGCAATACTGTTCCAATTTTCAAAAAAGGGAAGAGGTTAAAATCTGGGAACCATAGACCAAGAGCAGTGGTATGCTGATAAATGTTAGCAACTAGCTCTCCAAAATAAAATGTGTACACCACATACTTATTTGCACTATTTACAGTCTCTCCCACACATTCTGAATCCTAGACTATTAACAAAACAATAAATCAAGCCCTAATTTTTAGTATTTGCCAATTTCCAAGGTGCAAATGCTCACACTGAAAATTGAACAATTGACTCAGTCTAATACAAGCTGGCTCCAACATGCCCCTGTCCATGACTAGAACTTGAATTCCTGGCAAAATTCTAGGATGTATTAGTAAATAGATATCTAGTGAACACGTAGAAAAGGAAAGAAATAACCTCAGGAAAAGGGATAATAAAGAGTCTGTATGGCTTCATCAAGATCATGTCCTGTAAGGTTAATCTCATTTCCTTTATTGTCTGGGTTACTAGAATGGTAGCTCAAAGAACAATAACAAGAATAATAACTAGCATTTACATAGCATTTTAAGACTTACAAAGAGCTTTGGAAATATTTTATATTCACAACAACTCTGGGAAATAGGTCCTATTATTATCCCCATTTAACGAAGGAGGAAACTGAGTCAGACAAAGGCTAAAGGGCTTGCCCAGGGTCATACAGATAATGTCTGAGGTCAGATTTGAACTTTGGTTTTCCTAACTCCAGGTCTAGGGCTCTATCCACTATGTCCCCTAGCTGCAAAGATAGCAGATATAGTTTGCCTAGATTTTAGGGAAGCATTGGTCCAAGTCTTTCAGTATTTTTTTGATTAGATTGAGATACAGGCTTGGACAGTTAAGTGAATTCCTATTTGGTTAAAGAGCCGGATCCAAAATGTAGTCATTAACGGTTTGACGTTAACTTGGAAGGCAGCTTCTAGTGGAAGACGCCAGTGATCTAGCTGGCCCTGTGCTTTTAAAAATTTTATGAGTGCCTTGGATAAAGACATAGGAACCAGGCTTATCATCTTTGTAGATGAAACTATGCCGGATGGGATAAATAGCACAGTGGATGACAGAGTGAGGATTCAGAGAGGACATTAGTCCAAATCTAAAAGGATGAAATTTCAAGTCTTACTCCTGAATTTTAAAAATTGGTTTCACAAGAACAGGAGAAGGGAGGCTTAATTAAACAGTAGTTTATATGAAGAAAAAAAAAAACAATAGCTTGGGAGTTTTAGGGGACTGCAAACTCAGAATAAAACAATACTGTGAAACAATATCCAAAAGAGCTAAGGTAGGGAGCCCTGAGAGGCAGTGCTTGTCCCTCTGCCCTGATCAGAGCATGGATGGTTAGTTCAGGGTACCACACCTTAGGAAGAGCACCAATAAACTGGAGAGCATCCCAAAGAGAATGACCAGGGTGTGAAGGGCTACCGGTCTATGCCAGCTGACTGGCTGAAAGAATTGGGAATGTTCAGGTTGGAGAGAAGAAAATACAGCAGGGACATAATAATTGTCTTCAAGTGTTTGAAGGATTGCCATGTGGAGACAGGATTAAACTTACTGAATTTGCTTCCAGAAAGAAAAACTAAGTGAGTCCAAGTTATAAAGAGGCAAATTTAGCCTTACTGTTTAAAAAACACTTTCTAACAAAGAAAGCTGTTCAGCAGTAGACCTGGATGCCTCAGGAGGTGGTAAGTCCCATCACCTCCCTCTCAGGTCTTCAATCAGGCATTGGTTGTTGTCCTTCATGCTTGAAGAGGACCAAAGCGATATCACTACATTGGGGTAAAGGTACAGTGTGTCCGACTGGGGTTGATCAGACCAATATGAGCTCAGAAGGCTCCACCACAGGTCAGGCACAAACACTCCATATGAACATTGGGGAGGGAGATGTCTCCAAATGTGCGCATCTTGTGTTTCTTTTGAGCTACTGCAATTCTACTTTGCTCATAGAGCATAGCACCTGCTTTGATGTGGGCATGCTATGCTAGACAGTCTCATGCCAAGGTCTCCCATGTCTCACAATTAATTCCAAAGTTCTTCAGAGAGACCTTGAGAGTGTCTTTGTGTCACTTCTTCTGACCTCCACGAGAGTATTTGCCTTGTGTGAATTCTCTGTTAAATAGTATGTTAGGTAAATGTACACTTGGTACTCAAACAACACGGCCAGCCCATCAGAGTTGCGTTCTCTGCAGTGGAGTTTGAATGCTTGGCAGTTTAGTTCAAGAAAAGACCTCAGTGTCCAGTGCCTTATCTTGCCAAGTAATCTTCAGAATCTTCCTAAGACAATTCAAATGGAAGCGATTCAGTTCCCTGGCATGGCATTGGTGTACTGTCCAGGTTTCACAGGCACACAATAATGAGCCACGTACAATAGCTCTGTAGACCTTCGGTTTGGTAGGCAGTCTAATACCTCGTCTCTCCCACACTTTCCTTTGAAGTCTCTCAAACACTGAGCTAGCTCTGGTAATGTATGCATCAATCTCATCATCTACGTGTACGTCCACGGAGAGCATACTGCCAAGGTAAGTGAACTTATCCACAGCATTAAAAATTTCTCCATTTGCTGTAACCAATAATTTCATGCATGGATGGTGTGGTGCTGGTTGGTGTTTTCTTGGTGTTAATTGTTAGGCCAAAATTAACACAAGCAGCAGAGAAGCAATCCATATTTTGTTGCATCTCAGCCTCAGAGGCTGTTGCATTGAATGCATGATCATCTGCAAACAAAAAGTTATGCCTCAGTTCTTCTCTTTTAGTCTTGGCTTGTAGCCTTTTCAAGTTAAATAATTACTGCAATAGCTGACTTTGATGCCATTTTTGTCTTTGTTGAAGGTGTCTGACATCACTGAAAACATCAGGCATTAAATCAGAGGTGTCAAACCCAAAGCCTGCCCCAACACTTCCAAGTGGGGCCTGAACCAGGTTAAAATATATTGGGGAGATATTTAACAAAATAAATAGCAATACAATAAAACATAAATAACACTACATTTTAAAAACTAATGGAATATGCAGCTATAGGGACCTTTAGGTATGGATTTCTTTTTGAATTTGACATCACTGTGCTGGATTATCACTTTCTGGTGTGTTGTAAAGGGGTTAATTGTTTTGGTCAATCAATCCATAAGCATTTATTCAGTTCTTTCTATATGTCAGGCACTGTGCTAAGTGGTGGGCATGCAAAGAAAGTAAAAAACCATCCAACCCATGAAGGAGAGAGATACTGGTTAAGTCCATCACTAAGAATTTATAAATCTTCCCACCATCACTGTTTCTCAGGGTCCAATGATTCCAGGAGAAAAGCAAAAATTAAGTTCTTTGGGGGTTTAGTCCAGTCCCTGCTCCTATCTCCCATCTCTATTTCCTAACGGCAGTTCTATGGAGTTCTCAATAAACTAATGCCAGACTGTCATCTCAGGTATACTCAGCATACACATGGCCCTTCGGTCCACATTCATAGCAAAAGGCAGCTAGGCCTCTTTGGCTGCATTTTAGTTGTGCCATTCTTGGAGTGGGTTGATATGACCTTTGGTCCCAAGCTCCTGTGTCCCTCTGCACTCTTCCCACTATTCCAGCTCCCAGTAGATTTGGTCCAGACTTCTGCAGTAATATTTAGGGGATGTAGGGAGGCCTCTCATTCATCCCATATGGTCCCACACCTAAGATGTCCCAGAGCTAGGTGAGATCAGTTTCTCAGTCTTCTTAATATTTTACTCCCTGCCACATGCTCTCCAATCCAAAGACACTGGCTTCCTTGGGTTCCATGAAAAAGACAAACCATCTCTAAGCTCCTGGCATTTTTTCTGGCTGTCTTCCATGTCTGAAATGCTCTTCCTTCTCATCTTCACCTCTTGACTTCCCTGCCTTCCTTTAAATGCACCCCCCTAAAATCCTATTGTCCACAGGAAGCCTTTCCCAACCCCTCTTAATTCTAGTGCCTTACTTCTGCTATTTGCTATTCATCCTTTATGTAGCTTTGTACATATTTGTTTGTTGTCTTCCCAATAGATTGTAAACTGCTTGGAGTCAGGGATTATATCCCTGTGCTTCTTGTATCCCCAGCGCTTAACACAGTTCCTGGAACATGGTAGAAGCTTCGTAACTGTTTATTAATTGATTGGTTGACTGAGGGAGATGCCGGGACTACGTCACTAATTGGTGAAGATGTTGTTCTGCCAAGGAAGGTGCTGCTTCTGAAGCATTCTTTAGCAAGAATGGTTCTTGCTGCCCCCCCAAACAGGTTTCATATCATCAGCAGTTCATTCTCCTTTCACCCAGACGACTTCCCTTTTGTTGAATTCTTCCAGTCAATAGAAGTGGGTTTGACACCTAGTTTCCAATCAGTCCCATCAATAGTTGTCACTCTGAGAAGCTGGAAAATGACAGTGCGTCAGACAATTTACAAGGTGAACATATTGGTCTTTCATAATCTCCCTTTACCTTAGACTGGGCCTTCTTCCAAACTGGGGACAGCCTGTGGACAACATGGCATTGAGCCTACATATTCATTAACATCATAGTCCATAGGTATCCACAAAACTAACAGTCCTCTATGAAAGTCAAGTATTGTCATTGTCAGTTCTCTAATGAGTGAACACCCATGGTTACTAAGGGGGAAAAATGCAATATACAGTGACAGTTTCACTATGTCATTTCAACAATAAACAATAAAACTTCAATGGAGTTTGGCACACAATACTATTTTGGTTGTTTTTAATCAACTGTTTTGGCCTATAAAAGTCATATTAGAAAACCTTACTATTCAATCATAGCCTAGGAAAAATATATAAAAAGAAAATATATACAAAGAAAAAAATGTGCAGTTGATCCCTGTAATGTTACAGCATCCAAAAAAATTAGGAATCTCAGAGGAGATTCTATGACTATAAATTAGGCCACAATCAATATGGCACCCTGAAAGTTATATCCAGGTTCAATGTACTCATCTATTGAAGACTTGATATAAGGAAAAACTTACTATGAGAGCTGCCCCAAAATGTAATGGATTTCTTAGGAAAATGGTGGGTTTTCCCTCATTATAAGTCATCAAGCACAGGCCAAATAACTATTTTGGGGTTGTGTAATAGAGAAAAGGGAATTTATATTTAAATGTGGGTCAAATCTGATAACTTCTGGAGTTTCATTCAACTCTGAGATTCTGTGAAAGTCACAAGATAAGACAAAATGAGAACAGGGAACAGAGTACACCCTATTTTGACTTGAATATAGCATATGTGAAGGTGAATAAAATTTGTTAAAATTGGGAGGTTAAGGTTGGGGACAATTAGGAGGCACAGTGGATAGAACGTTGGGCCTAGAGTCAGGAAGACTCATCTTCCTGAGTTCAAATCTGGCCTCAGACACTTACTAGCTGTGTGACTCTGGGCAAGTCACTTAACCCTCTTTACCTCAGTTTCCTCATCAGTAAAACGAGCTGGAGAAGGAAATGGTAAACTACTTAAGTATCTTAGTCAGGAAAACCCCATATGGGTTCGCAAAGTGTTAGACACAACTGAAACAAATGAACAATGAAAAGAAGGCTAAATTGGAACAAGATTGTGAAGGACCTTAAATACCAGAATAAGGACTTATGTATGTTTGTTGTTTTGGAAATGTAATGGGGTCTTAGTGCATGCCTAGATCTTCTAATATGGAGGCATCTTGCTTCTGGGAGGAGACATCCTATGTTGTCCAAGACATGGGTGGCAATACCCTTCTTCAATTACCTGCATCACCAGAATAGGCTGTATCTTTAAAACTGCCAGACTGGGAGTCTTCTGCTCTTTCCTGCTGCATCCAGAGGGTCACAGCTGATACACGGTGCCAGTACCATGAACTGATCCAGGAAGGAAGGATACCCTCACCTCCTCTTTTTACACCTCATGGTTTGTGATGTTTCTGGCTTTGTTGTTTTTCATTCGTCCTTCTCAGTTTCAGGCGTAAGTGGCAATCCCCACTAAACCAGCACTTTGAGCTATGATGACCTTGGAGCTAGGATTCCAGGGAGAATGCTGCAGCCAGTCAGCCTGGAAGGGAAGCCCTGAGAAGCCAGGGCTCGGGGGACTCAAGCCCAAAATGAGTTTTTAATTTGGAACTGAAATTGTGCTATATAGGAACTGAGCTCAGTATGAAATTTCACCGTGAGTGTGCACACCAATACATACAGATCACGAAGTCACAGACCAACACTTGTTTTATCCCTTATATTTTTAGACTTCCCTGAATCACTGAGAGGTTGATTAATTTGCCCAGAATCACACAACTAGTATGTATCATAGACTTAAATCCAGGTCTTCTTTACTCAGAAGCCAGCTTTCAATTAAAAAAAAAAACAGGTTACCTCTTATCTTATGCAGGTATGAGCTTAATGTATATGGATTTACTGAGTTTCAAAAAACCCTTTTAAAGTAATTTTGTGAGCTGTATTCAGTAAAAGACCTGAGTTCAAATCCCACTCTGACATTTACTACTCCTGTGGCCATGAGCAAGCCACTTAATCTCCTTTGGCCTCAGTTTCCTCATTTGTAAAATGAGAAGATTGTACAGGATGGCTTGTGAGGTCCCTTCTGGCTCTATTTTTCCTTTTTTCTTGTCTCTTTGATGAAAGTTCAGAGAAAGGCAGAATAGTAGCAGGGAGATAACTATAGAATGGGAAAAAAGAGACCGAAGAACTTGAAAAAATGCATGTATCAAAAATTGATACTACGACCAAACCAGTGTTGCACCAAAAATAAGTCTTTGCTGCCTTTAACTAGCATCAACATGGCACTGCTTCGATGGACATTTATGGATAGAGGGAGGCAGTGGGGTTCAGTAGCTATGATTCAAGCCTGTAAGTCTGGAGCCCTGGATTCTAGACCTACTTTGGCAGTAACTTGTGGTTTTGAAGGAACCATTTAAGCTCTTAGGACTTCAGTTTTTTCTCTACCTAGAGATAGCTAAGTGACACAGTGGATAAAGCATTAGACCACGAGGAGTCCGGGAGACCCACATTCAAATTTGGCCTCAGATACATTTTTAGCTGGGGCAGCTAGGAAACACAGTGGATAGAGCGCCAGGCCTGAAATCAGTGAGCCTCATCTTCCTGAGTTCAAATCTGGCCTCAGACACTCACTAGCTGTGTGACCCTGGGCAAGTCACTTAAGTTCTGCCTGCCTCGGTTTCTTCAACTGTAAAATGGGGATAAAAAGTGCACTTAACTCCTAGAGTTGTTGTGAGAATCAAATGAGATACTCTTTATAAAGTGTGTTGCACAGTGCCCAGCACACAGCAGGTGCTATATAAATGCTTGTTTTCTTCCAGTCTCACAAGAGGACTGAACCAAATGATAATTGATGTTGCTTCCAACTCAAGCATTCTAAGAGTTTTGAAGTTGTTTTATATGGGACCACCAGCCACATTCTGGAATTGGACCCTGCACCAAACAAAGCCTGGGATTGTCTAAGTTACAAGAGTTAATACAAAGCAAGTAGATGATCATGGTCGGCGTCTCCTTTTATGCTTAAGCCAGAGATAACCTTGATCCTCTTCTTGGTCAGTTTCCTCACGCTTATGGTATCACGGACGTGGAACTTGAAAAGACCATAAAAATCACTGAGTCCGGTCCCCTCATCCTATAGATGAGGAAATGGAGGCCCGGAGAGGGTGATACTTATCCAAGATCATTCAGCTCAGTAAGCCCCTAAGATGGGGTTTGAACCAACGTTTCCCGACTCTAGATCTAACACCTCCTCTATGCTCCTGGTTTTGTTTTCTTCTTCTTTCTGTGATCCTTTGCCCGCACTCTTGATAAGGGCTGTCCCACTGGTTGCTTTTTTGGACTCTGCCTTACTGGTTTATAATCTTGTGTGTGTGCTTTGGATGGAGGCCTATTACCTGCCCCAGCTCCTCTTCCTCCCCTTTGGGTGGCTTTTTGGGCTGCTCATTACTTTCAAGCAACATAGCCCATCTTGACAAGCTTTCCTGTTTTCCTTGGTTTTGTTACTGAATCAAGCGCATCTCACTTAGATTAAAACCTGGAGGCTGCTAAACTCTTCTCCTCCGTCCCCTGACAACTCTCCTCCACCAGACCTCTATGATAGGAGAGGGCAACAGGCTAGGCACCAGACTGGGCGGGAGTGGGGGATGGGGACCAGAAAACATAAATGTGAAGACAAACCTTGGGCCCCTGCAGCTGTTTCTAAAGCCCGTCTAATGGAGCGTATTCTGAGAAAGGGATGCCAGCATCTTGCATCCAAGGACCAATATATACATAGGAATTTTCTGCCTTGCTAGCTTTGCCCTCATGATCTTTGAGTCCTTTCCCCGCTACCCTCTGCCTTGCTTTGGTTTCATGTCTGTCTGTGTCTATCAAGCACTGACAGCATACAGATAATTGTACTGGGCTCCACTGGGAGAAATAAATCAAGCAAACAAGCAGCAAATATTTATTAGGCAGTCATTAGGCACTAGGAATATAACAATAAGAAGAAGAAGAAACATTTATTAAATGTTTGCTATGTGCCAGGCACTGTGCTAAGTGCTGGCGATGGGAATACAAGCAAAAGGAGTCTCTGCTCTCAAGGAGCTCATATTCACAGTGAAAAGGGAAAAATGTTGTTCTCTGGTCCTCAATTCATCCCTCTATTAACTGATGGGATTGGGTTAAAGGGCTTCTAAGGCCCCTTCCATCTCTGCAGTTCTGTGATTTTCCTGTCATGGTTCTTATCAGGCAGAGCATGGTCATTGGCATGGGGAGAGTTATCCCAGCAGAGCTGGACTGAGCTGAGGATGAGTCTCAGTCTCCCAGCCCCAACTCTGATCTCATGTCTAGGGGAGCCCAAAGGATAGCACTACTTGAATCTTTGATTGGGCAAATTCTTGTTCCCCTTAAATATCATGTGATATTGCCCACCTCCTAGCACTTGCCTCAATGATATGTTCCAAAAACATTTAGTTGTTACCTGAAGACAACCATAAACTACGTACTTTATCTCCCTCTGGACAAATCATT
Organism: Vombatus ursinus; assembly: GCF_900497805.2. Classification (NCBI taxonomy): domain Eukaryota; kingdom Metazoa; phylum Chordata; class Mammalia; order Diprotodontia; family Vombatidae; genus Vombatus; species Vombatus ursinus. The sequence goes on along the minus strand of NW_020954590.1, from coordinate 40,224,870 downwards.
TAACCTCCCTGGACTTTATTAATAATAGATTACTTGGAATACTATTATGTAATAAGAAATGATGAGCTGGCAGATTTCACAAAAAAACCTGAAAAGACTTACATGAACTGATGCAAAGTAAAGTGAGCAGAACCAGGAGAATGTTGTACACAGTAACAACAATATTGTGCAATGATCAACTATGAATGGCTTATTTCTTCTCAGCAGCACAATGATCCAAGACAATTCCAAAAGATTCATGATGGGAAGAGGTATCCAAATCCAGAGAAAGAATGATGGAGTCTTAATGCAGATCAAAGCATACTGTTTTCATTTTATTTTTTTCATAGCTTTTTCCCTTTTGTTCTGTTTCTTTTTTCACATGATTAATAAGAAAATATGTTTTCCATGATTGCACAGATATGATCTATATCAAATTGCTTAGGGTGGGGGGAGAGATAGAGGGAGAAAATTTAGAACCAAAATTTTATTAAGAAATGAATGTTAAAATTATCTTTACATGTAATTGGAAAAAATAAAATATTTAAAAGGAAAAAAATAATAGGTTACTAAATCTAAGTGAACTCAAGTACCATTCCATTTCTCTCTTTGATCTTCTCTTTCCCTCTAGAGCCTTCCTCCCCTATCTACCATATAAATACTCTAAACTACAGAGTACACAAGAAACATCCACTCTCTTAACTAGAAATACAACAAAGTGAGATTAAACCAGACAGTTTTTAAATCAGAAGAGAGGAATTGGAACCTGACAGGAGACCATTTTTATCATTGCCTTGACTGTGCACACTGTTCATAGCACCCTGCCCCAGGGGTAGAGGCTTGTCATAAAAGCTACATGCCTCACTTAATGTTGGCACCAACTCAAGGGTTATAATCCTCCCTCCAAGGTACTTGAATCACCCTCTTCACGGCAGTGTATTAGGCCTCATCAGAGTCAACATGAGCTGATGTCTGGAACCTAGAGTAGAATATCCTATTCTGTATTTATTTCATTTTAGAAATAAGACTGGATGCTTTGACACTGATCACCCAAGAAAAAGATTTCTGGGACTATGTAGTACAGAGCATGGAAGCATTTTTAGGTATGGACCAATGCTAATAAAACACCACAATGAGAGGAACAGGAAGCTGCGTTCCCATTTGCCCTCTCTGGGAATTGGCACAGTGCTTCATCTTTACCCATTATCCCACAAATAACTGCAGAAGGAAGGATTCCCAGAAAGAAGGAGTGGGGAAGTTTACATATTGGAGAAGCTTCTCAGCATCGGCAGTTAGGCTCAGCAGCTCAGATTTCTTTTGAGCCAAAAAAAAAATCTTTTCATGTGCCAAGCTTTTTACTTATCACATATGAAAGGGCATCGTCTTACACTTATACACAGATTTTGAAATGCCTTAAAAACTGTATCAAAGAGTCCAAGGCCCATTAATCTAAATTGCTCTAACACTTAAGGGAGAATAAAAGGCACTTTCTAAAACCTGCAAATGAGTATAACCTATAAAATTACAGATTAAATGCTGAAAAAAAAACCCTTAGGTTCTTAGCTTGGAACAAGCACTTTTAAATAGAAAGAGAGAAATATTACTTCAATATTTTAAAATCATGTTTTGAAATAGACAAGAAAAAGATGTGTTCAGACCGGATGCAAAAAGACAGAAATAAAAAAAATGTACCATTCAACTAAGACATAGTTTCCATTAAATTGCATTGAGTAATCTATCCTAAGGAGAGAACATCTCCAGAGAAGGACCATTTTCAACATACTCACAAACCTTGAAGCATGAATCAAAACTATTAAGCTATACCTCTCTTTTCTTCTCCTTCCTTTTTTCCCTCCATCACAAAAAAAAGGGACTCATAGTCCTCGTGGTTCAGGCTTCAATTCACAGCTATTGTAAGTTCATGGGAAGAGGTCCTTTTATTTCTAAACCTCTCTCTCTTTTAAATTTACCCTCCTGTCCTCAAATAATAAAAATAAAATGTAAGACCTATAATATTTGATAGTCTGATTTTTCAGAACGGGCCAGAATGGAAGAGCCATAATAATGCAATAACACCTTGGATTTATATAGTGCTTATCTCCAAAGACCTAATAGAGCTTCATGGAGTTATTTATTAATGTAATTAATCTTGTCATCATCTCTGGAAGGTAAGTACTGTAGGCATAAATGTGTTTGCGTGTGCCCCCTCCTCTTGATAAAAGCAATGGAATGATATAGAAATCTTAGCTCCAGCTTGGGGAACTCAAACATTAGATGGTCCCTTTCCCCTTCAGCTAAACTCTCCAGCTGGGCTCTGGCCCAGTCAGACCACATCTGGAATATCGTGTTCAGTCTGAACGCCATGATTTCAGAGAGACATCAACAAACCAGATCTTGCCCGGAGGCCAGCAATCAGGACAGTGAGGGTGAGAAGAATCTAAGGATTCTAGGAACAGTTCAAGGAACTGGGGGCATCTAGCCTGGAGAAAAGACATGGTACAATAGTATTGAAAGACTTTGATTCAGAAAAGTGAGTAAGAATTTTCTGCATTGCTCCAGGAGACAGAATGAAGAATAGTTTAAATTTACATAGTCTTCTCCAATGTCTCATCCCAGTGGGTTGAAAGGACCTGTGTCTCTTGAGGTCCATGACAGAGAAACACAAGTCTTGGAAGGTCTAACCATTCAGAGAAGGCTTTTGGAATAGGCACTGTGTGTCTACCAGCTGAAAAGCAGCCCAGTTAAATTCAGAGAGAATTAGCATCAGATTTCTCAGCCACAGTAAATCTCAGAAACCATCTACTAAGTAAAGTTGGGATCCATGTCAATGGATGGAGCAGACCTTCTTGATATATAAAGATGCATGGATCCTAATAAACCGGAAAGACCTCTTTTAGGAAATCCAGCAAGGAATGTGCTTTATGTCTATAATCCACAGATCATTTTCAAATTAAGTCAAGAAGCATTTATTAAGTACCTACTAGGTGCCAAGCACTTCTCTAAGTGCAAGGCTAAGTTAAGTTTCAATAAGTTGAAAGAGACTCATTGCAGAAGGAAATTCTTAAAGTAGGGCAGCTTTGCTACTATAATATTAATTGAGGGGAACTAGACATTAATTTATTGTGTAAGGGACTCCAACTGAGGAAGCTCCCTCTACTCACATAGATCTGAAATTGCTCTTTGACATCTAGTCTTAAAGAGTTACTTGGGGCACTAAGAGATTAATTGTCTTGTTCAGGGTTACACATCTAGTGTGTGTCAGAGGCAGTGCTTGAACCCAGATCTTTCTGTTTCCAAGGCTTTAGCTCTATTGACTATGCCATACTGCTTCACTAGAACTTTAAACATCATGGCTTAATGAATAGAGAGTTGGCTTCAGAGCCAGGAAGAGCTGGGTCCAAGTTCTATTTCTGACATATTGGTTGTGTGATCCTGGGGAAAGATCATTTAACCTCTCAAGCTCTGTAGGTGACTCTGTAAGTTTAGAGAAGGTGTAAACCTGTGCTGATAAGGAAAGGTTCCTCATCTGGGAGATCCCTGTACCAATGAAACCACAGGCCCAGTCCCTACTGTATGTAAGAGAGAGGAGGGGGAGAAAATAAGAAGAAGAAAAAGAAGAGGAGGAGGAAGAGGTGGAGGAGGAGGAGGAAGAGATGGGGGGGAGGAAGAAGAGGAGAGGAGGGGAGGAAGAGATAGAGGAGGAGGAGGAAGAGAAAAAGAAAAAGAAGAAGAAGAAGAGACAGAGAGAGAAGAATGGAGGGATGGATAGATACAGAAAGAGGAGAGAGAGAGAATGAAAAAGAGAGGAAGGGAAGAAAGGAAGCAGAGAGAGTTTGAAAAAGAGGAGAGAAGAGAGTGGTGCTCATCACCTGGTTGGTTATAGGGTAATGATTTTTTCAGCCCCAGCAATCCTTTTTTTTTACTCCAGGCATCAAGCCAGACTTGACTTTTAACATTACCCAACATTTAGAAATCAGAGCCCTACACTATTGCTTGCATACTTTTGGTGAGATTTAGAAAGCAAGGTCCAGCTTTCCACAAAATGTAAAGTCCCTCAAAAGGAAGGGCAACAAGTGGTTTGCAAAGTTCTTCATCTGTCCATTTCTCTTCTGCTGCTCTTCCTAAATCCAGTCATAGAGTAATCATGAATGTTTGCACCCAGATTCCTCCTTGGCTAGAGCCCTAATAATGTGCTCTCCTCATTCAGTAGGTCATCAAGCAATAAAGAGTTACTAAGTGTATACTATATGCCAGGCAGTGTTCTAAGCACTGGGGTTACACAAAAAGGCAAAAAGTCCCAGTTCTCTTACAGACAACAGGCAATTATATACAACAATGTGTGTGTGTGTGTGTGTGTGTGTGTGCCATATATATGATAAATGGGAGACAATCAACAGAGGGAAGGCACTAGAATTAAGGAGGATCAGGAAAGGCTTCCTTTAGGAGGCTGGATTTTATGTGGGGCTTGACAGAAACCGAAGAAGCCAAGAAATAGAGATGAGGAAGGAGAGTTGTCCACCGATGTGGTATAGCCGGTGAAAATGCCTCCCATTCAGAGTCTGGTTATTGAGTGTCTTGTTCAAGGAACAGCAAGGGTATCCGTGTTACTGGATCACAAGACATGGGGAAATGAGTGGTACTGTAGAAGAAGACTGGAAAGGTAGAGGTGATAAGTTATGAAGGGCTTTCAATGGGGAGTTAGGAAGAAGAGAGGGTCAGGAAAAGATAATGAGTTCTGTCTGAGACATGTATAACTGATCTATTTGAGATGTCCAATGGGCATTTGAATGGTGAGTTTGGAGGTCAGCAGAGTTTAGGGTTAGATAAGCAGATCTGAGAATCATCTGCATAAAGATGAGACTTGAATCCATGGGAGCTGTTAAGATCAAGTGAAATAGTAGAAGAGAAGAAGGCCCAGTATAGAGACCAGGATAGCATAAATGACCTGGATGAAGATCTAGCAAAGAATGTTGAGGAGTGATCAGATAGGTAGGAAGAAAACCAGAGAGAGGATCAAGAAGAAGTATCAAAAAGTGCAGAAAGGTCAAGGAGAATGAAGACTGAGAAAAGCCATTAGATTTGCAAACAAGGGGTCATTGGTAACTTTAGAGAGAGTAATTTCAGTTGAATGCTGAGGTCAGAAGCCAGACTGAAGATAGTTAAGAGAGTGAGAGGAAAGGAAGTGGAAACACCTATTGTAGATTTTCTTGAAGAGTATGGCCACAAAAAGGAGGAGAGATATAGCTAGTAAAGATGGATGGATCAACTGAAGGGGTTTTGAGGATGTGGGAGAGGGAGGCATAGGTGTGTTTTAGGTAGTAAGGAAGTAGTAGACAAGGAGAGATTGCAGTAAGAGAGTAGAGGTGATCGAGGGGTCAATCTGCTGGGAAAGAAAGAATGGAATGGGATGCATGTAAAAAGGTTTGCCTTGTCCAGGAGAAGGGCCATCTCATTATGTGAAACAGAAAAGACTTTGGGGAAATGTAAGTAGAATAGAAGGAGAAAAAGAGGGAGCCCTCAGCAAATGGCCTCATTTTTCCCCCAGGGGAATATGAAGCAGGGTTCTTAGCTGAGAGTAGAGACAGTGGAGTTTTTAAGGTTTGAGGAGAGATGAAATTGTTTGAAAAAGCTGTAGTGGTGAGTGGAGTAGAGTCAATTAGGGAGATGTAAAAAAAGTGCCTTGCAGTAGCGAGAGCCTTGTTGAGTTTATATAAAATAAGTTTATAGAGGATCCCGCTGGCATATTTTCTTGATTTTCTCCAACTTCTTTTAACAGCCCATGAGTGGAAGAAAATGCTCCTGGGGAAAGTAAACCAGGACTGAGATTTGGTAGGGAAAGATTAGCACTAATATAAAGTGACAAGGGACAGAAGAGGAAAAAAACAGTGTAGAGTTAATAGGCTCATTAATAGGTCAAGATGGGAAAGGGAGGAGAGCATAGTCAGTGGATGGTGAGGATGAAGAATAGAGCTTGGGCTGCAAGGCAAAGGAAGAAGTGGAATGACAACCAATTGTAATCAGATAAGGAAATTTAAGAGTTCATGAACTTCAAAGTGCACGTTTGTGGGTAATGTCAAGATGAAAAGTATGACCATCTTTATGTGTAGCTGAGAGAGGGTAGAGGAGTAGATTATGGGAAATGAGCAAGTTAAGGAACTGGGAAGTAAGAGTTTTTGAAGAAGTATCAATGTGCATATTGCAAGTCTGAGAGCCAGGCGCTGAACTCATTGAGGAAAGAAGGGGAGTATCATGAAGGTCAGTAGACAACAGCAATCAAAATTTGGATTGGGGAGTAAAATTGATTAAGTGAGCTTTTAAGTGGGAAAGGTTACTGAGTAATGGAGGTAGAGAAAGAGCCTGCATGTAGCAATGGGGAGCAAGGAGTAGTCTAACTCTCCCTCCTAGATCAGGGGAATGAGTGAAAGTACAATCAGTGCCAGAAAGGGTGATCAGGGAGGCTGAGTCATCAGGAGGAAGCTAAGTCTCAGTGAGAGACAGGAGATGAAAAGAGTGGGAAAGGAAAAGATTTAAGATGAAAGCAAGTCTGTTACCAGAAGGCACATATTCTAGAGAACATAATTGAAAGGGTGGATGGCTTTAGAGTGAGACTTTGGGGGGGTAGGATGGGTTGAGGATTGATAGGAACAGGATGGTGGGCATCTTGTATGGAGAATGGGATTTGTATAAAAACAGCTGGGAGTTCAAGATCACTGGGATGGGAAGGGCATGGTGGAAAGGAAGTTTGTTTATCATTGCTGAATGACAAAATGAGAATTTTTGAAAAATTGAAGGGTATTAATCATAATAATCTCATAATTAATTATTATCCCCAATTTAGAGATGAGAAAATTAAGGCTTAAAGATGTTAAATTTATCATCGTTACTAGATATTTGAGCCTGGGTTTGAATTCAGTCCTTCTGACTTGGGTTTTTTTCCACCACTACACCATGGCAGATGGAAATTACTAGATTGTAAACTCATTAATACTATAACACTTGTTAGTGAAACCTTTTTCATGATACTCTAGGTCCAGGTACCTATTAGGCAATTGTATTACTCTTTTGGCTAGTAGCCCCCACTGGAGAAATCTATGCATCAGGTCATAATGTAAGAGAATACAGTTTCATTAAAAAGAGGAAGGAAAAAAAAAAACCACAGGTCCTAGAATGAGTAACAGTTAGTTCAAAATCCAAATGCAAATTTGTAGACTTGCTTGCAATCCTGAGTATGAGGCTTCTCCAGCAGAAGCCTTTCCTCACAGGATGAAGTGTCCACACTGCTTTCTGCCATTCAAAGTTTGAGGGAGGAGATGTGCTCTATCTGTTTCTCTGTCTCTGCCTCTCTCTCTCTCTCTCTATGTGTTTGTGTCTCTTTTTGTCTCTTTCTCTTTATCTCTTGGTCTCTGTCTTTTTGTCTCTGTCTTTCTGTCTCTGTCTATCTCTATATGTCTGTGTCTCTTTTCATCTCTTTCTCTCTATCTTTCTGTCTCCATCTCCATCTCTGTCTCTCTGTCTTTCTGTGTCTTTTTCTCTCTGTCTCCATCTCCATCTCTGTTTTTGTCTCTCTGTGTCTTTTTCTGTCTCTGCCCTTTGTCTCCATCTTCCTCTCCCTTCCTGTCCCTCATCTCTCTTTCCTCTTTTTCTCCCTTCCTTCTCCTTTTCTTCCTCTCTACCTCCTTTCTTTTCCTTTCTCTCCCCTCTCCTTCCCCCTCTCCCCATCTCCCTGGCCCTATCCATTCTTCTTTCCCTCCCCTTTCCTCTTTCCCTCCCTCCTTCTCTCTTTTCTTCTCTCTCTTTTTCTCTGCTACACCTGATGACTTTCATTTTCTTATTAATTACTAAAGTTGCAATATCTCTCTCATTGAATAAACAATTATCTCTTGTCTCCACCCCAGTTTGTTAAATATTACTTATTTAATACACTGGGTAAACCCATTTTCCCATAAGCTTTTGCTCATCTCTTTTTATATATTAAATATTTTAATTTCTTAGGCTTAAATATAAAGGCTACTGACTATTCTATTTTTTAACAGTATAACCAAAAATGAAACAGACGTAAATGGTTATTTGCAACACATCAGCCCCAGGAAGCCTCTTAATCAAAATCATATTTAGTCAAAAGTAGAATTGTTGACCTCTCCTCAATACTAGAAACACAGTTCTCCTTTCAGTTCTCAGAATACTAGTTGAAGTCTCTTCTTGAGAATTCTCTTCATGATATTTCAAAAGAGGTTTTAAACTCAGTTCTCTCAGAAAATAAGTCTTCTGTGGTTATTTTTCTCTCATCTCTTCAGTCATCACAGTTAAGTCTCTCTAAACTGTGTTAAACTACCAACGTCTTCACAGACTCCTCACAGAGTGATAGAACTCACACTATTCAAGAGTTCATCACCTCTTATGGTAACAGCATCGGTCAATAAACATTTATGAAGCACCGGCTATGTGCCAGGCATTGTGCTATTACACACTTGTAACAAAAAAACTATCAATATGGAAACCAGGTATGACAGTGTGTGTGATGTTTTATACCCATAGTCCCCCTCCTCTGCAAAGAAAGGAGGCAAGGTTGTGCTGGAATCAGCTCTACCTGGCTCTGGAGAGCTGATTGTTACATCTTCAATGTGATCATTTACACCTTAGAAATTGGTAAATACTAAAAATCAAGGCTTGATTTATTGTTTTGTTGATTGGTCAAAATGTTAATAATGAAATTAAACTTAAAAGTTTGTCTTACATACATTTTTTTCATGGAGCTGATTGTTAAACATTTACTAGCACACCCATGGAGGGAAGTACATTTTCTCATCTATTCCTTGGACTCAAGTTTGGTAATTATAATTATTCAGTGTTCAAGCACTCACTTTTTTTGTTTTCAAGATATCATTTTTACTAAGGAATACAATGGGCTCACAGCTAAATAAATACTGGATATAAAAAATAACAACATAAAAACCAGCAATGGTGGGGAATGGGACACTGACAAGGAGGAGAATCAGGAAGGATTTTTGATGGAGGTGACAACTGAGCTGAGCCTTGAAAAGAGGTAAGAGTGCCCAGAGACAGAGATAAGGAGTGCAAGTATTCCAAGCATGAAAGACTGCCTGTGCAAAGACATGGAAGTGGGAGATAGACTCTCACATAGGGAACTGAAAATAAACCTGTTTAGTTGGAGGATAAAGTGGGTGTGGGAGAGTTATATGTAATCAGTCTATAAATAAAGGCTAGAGCCAGATGGTGAGGGGCTTTGAATGCCAGAACTGGAGGGGCTGGAGGAATGGGGAGCCACTGAAACTTCTTCAATAAAAAAGTAGACAAGTCAACAAGCATTTATTAAGGACCTACTATGTGCTTGGCACTATGCTAAACATGGAATAATAAGATAGGGGGAAAAATAGCCCTTACTCTCAAGGAACTCATAATCTAATGGAGGAAACAACATGCAAACAACTATGTGCAAACAAAATATAGACAGGATTATTTGAAGACAGTCTTGGAGGGAAGACATTAGGAGAGTTGAGAAAGACTTCTCACAAAAAAAATAGGATTTTAGGGGCAGCTAGGTGGCACAGTGGATAGAGCACCAGCCCTGGAGTAAGGAGGACCTGAGTTCAAATCCGGCCCCAGACCAAGCACTTGACACTTACTAGCTGTGTGACCCTGGGAAAGTCACTTAACCCCAATTGACTCACTCAAAGAAAAAGAAAATAAAATTTTAGCTAGGATCTGGAGGAATCGAAGCCAGAAGATGGAGATGAGAAGGGAGAGAGTCCCTAGCATGGAGGGCAGCCAGTGAAAATATATGGTTAGGAAATGGAGTGCCATGTGTGAGGAACATATGTAAGGATGCGGTCAGACCTGAGCTTTAAGAAAATCAATTAGGCAGCTACACAGAGAGAAAACTAGAGAAAAGATGATTCTCTTGGTTACCCACCAAGAGAATGATTTTGTTCATTGTTCCATCTTTCCACAGATTCTTTATAAATATTTACCTTCAAATTGAATGAATGAATGAAGCATCTATTAAATGCTTACTGTGTGCAGAGCACTGGGGATACAAATAGAAAAGCAAGATAGTCTCTGCTCTCAGGGAACTCATATTCTAATGGGAGAGATGATACATGTGAAAACTTTTATGTGTAAGTCAGATGGAAAGGTCCCATTATCTTCGACGTGCAGCAGTGAGGCAGTTTGGTAATGCCCCTTCTTGTGTGTTACAACTACTAATAAAATCATATTCATTTTCATTTTGAACCATTTGAGTGCCAAAGGCTTTGTTGACAAGAACTTTCTTCTCTGGGTCTTCAAAAGATGTTACAGGAGCACCCCAAAGAGCTACATCAAGCTGCATTTCCATAGGATTAGCTTCCCAGGATGATGGATAAAGGCACTAGCACAGAAGCATCACTGTTCCCAAGGCTCTTGAGTTTAGGGTTCTAGGCTATCTCTAGCAGAGTCTGAGGGGAGATGGTGCTCAAGATGGTAGTGGTCTGTGTTTTCTTGTATTTTTATTTTATTGTTGAATATCTCCTAAGTATATTTTAATCTGATTTGGCCACACTTGAGAGTGTTGTGGACCACACACGTTTGATACCTCTATTTTTGTCCACTTATGGCTGGCAGCACCAACGCCTCTGAGATGTGGACAGAAAATTAACAAGGTGCCGTTGAATGTTATTAGCTTTTGACTTTGGGGATGATTATATATAAATATATGCCGATGTATACATACACAGAAACACAATGCACAAGTCAAAAAGTGGACCTGTCTGTTAACTAGATTCTGAGAACAAGGGAATAATGAGGACAGTTTTCTAAACTCTGTTTAGCCTACGGGCTGAAGTACACAAATACATGAGAGGAGGTAGAAGAGTTCTAATAGTTTTTGAGCCATTTGTTCTAGTCTCTAAAGCATTCTTCTGGGTTATCAGATATGTTACTAACACATTTTGGAGCCTGACTGTCTTGTTTCCACTTCCCTTTCAAGCAAAGCTTTATCAATCAAGAAAAGCTGTGCCATTGATTTTTCTCTTCCATACAACTATGATTCAGATCAGATGCCCATGGCTATTTTCTCCCCTTTCTCCTTCTGTAGTTTTGTAGAGAGAGGCATCCACCTGGCTAGTTGCTCTAATCTCAAGGCCAAACCTTCTATTCTAATTCCATCTTTTTAGGCTAAAAGTAGAGACTTTCACAGCCAATCATGTTACAGCTACCTCTTCCTAGAGAGAGATGGAAGTTATGTGACCATGGAGTGTGGAATTACAGTACTCTTCTGACATGTTACAATTTCAAAACTTCTATTTTCAGCCCTGTAGCAGTGGAGAGTCCAAAGTATGGCAGTGAAGGTATGCAATGGTTATTTCAACCAACCGCAGGGTTAAATTCGTGTGGTCCCCTTGGCTTCACCATCTAAACACCAACACTATGGAATGCAGCAGTGACTAAAACTTGTGATCATCTTTGATATCACCTGCCAACAGGAGGGAGTACGTGCAAGAAAGGCAGCCACCCTCCCTACCACCAAACCCCCCCTTCCTTCCAGCAAGTCAGTCTCTCGATTCTGGCTTTGATTGTCCTTAGTGTTCAATTTCCAAGCAGTGTGGAAATTGGAGGAATGCCACCTTAGCAGATGGATGTGACAAGAGCACATTAGGTATGCAGCCTGATTCTAGACACATTTGAGTAATGACCACTATATTCTAATCCACAAAGTTCAGGAGCTGCTTAATTCTCTGATTATGAACCTCCACCCCATTTCTTGGGGAAATATGCCAATTTCCGTTCCTACCTGGAGTTGTCATCAGTCCTCTAAAACTGGAGGGCCAAGACTCTTGACATTTTCCTGCTTTTTTATAACAAGAAGCAGGCTACCTGCAGGCAGTGAAAAAAGGAGTGTTATTTTGCCACCCAGGGAAACCAGGAAATGGATTTTTTTCCTTAAAAAAATCCAGTTATGTTTTCATCTATTTGGTGATTTCTCTGGTATGGAAACTCCCTCTACCAATGCAAATTGGTAACTTGAATATATCTTATGGTCTTAGAAAGCCATCAATGAGCATTGAGAGGTTAAATGACTTATCCATGGTCACACAGCTAGTATGTGTCAAAGACAGGACTTAAACCTTTCCAGACCACTAGTCCTCTATCCATCATGCCAGGCTGCATGGATTATGTAAATAAAGCTGTCAAAGTTTTTGGTGAAATCAATGTTCTAATGAGTTGCCTGGTTTCCTAATGCTCATCCTCCAGTCACTAATTAGAAAAATCATCTTGACTAAAGCACATCCTATAATTAGTAGCGCCATCTTTCCATTTCCCAAATACACCAAGATTAAAATATTTCCTTGCTGTTGGTTTTTTTTTCCCCTGGATCTCCCACATGATCCATGGGCAAAAGGGAAAATGAGGTGCTCTCAGCTCACTGCCTTGAACATTGCTGACATCCTCTTCAGGAAAAACATAATATCTTGGCAATTGAGAAAACTTGGATCTCCTTCATCAGCTCAAGCACAAACTTATTACCTAGACAGATACAGGTGACATCTAGATACTATAGATATGGGGGTAATAGAAGAGGCATGCTTTATACAAGGAGGAATTCTGAACCTCATACTGCAAGTTGCTTTGTGAGCAAAGCCAAGTGGGATTCAAGGGGAAATCAGGAACTATTTTTAATTCAAGACTATAGGACTGTAGGATGGGACTTGCATAGGATGGGCCACCTAGCTAGGAGATACAGTGGGACAGAGTGCTGGACCTTCAGACAGGAAGATCCTTGTTCAAACAGACATTTACTGTGACCTGGGGCAAGTCACTTAACTTCAGTCTGCTTCAGTCTTGTCATCTGGTAAAAGGGGAAATAATAGTACCTACCTCCCAGGTTTCTTATAAGGACAAAATGAGATAATATTTGCAAGACCCTCTACAAATCTTAAAGTGCAATATAAATACTATCATTGTTATTATTATTATTATTATTAAACCCCCACTGTAGGTCACCTCAAAGCAATGTTTTGTTATATGAAATTATATGCTATTTAACTGGAATGAATACCCTTTCTTTTAAAATGCCCTTCTCACTTTGGAAAATGCCTTAACTTTAAAAAAAAATGTTCTTGCCCAGGTCAGGTAGCATACTGACAAAGAGAGATAGGCTGTGTTTTTAAAAAGACTCTCCAAAAGTGACTGCTTTAGCCCTGGGCAGGCTGAAATAATACACTTTAAATTTTCATATTGTTGGAATTTAAATGTAGTCGATGCATATAATATTTCTCAGTATTCAAAAGCATTTCATTCATTCATTTATTCATTCACCAGTAACTATTTAAAATTTAATCATAGCATAGGTGTTTGGAGGCAGGGGAAGGAGAAAAAGGAAATATTCCAAATGTTATTTTTTGAGTCGTGAGTATTTTTCACTCAGCTAAGAAATTACTGCAATTTGACATATGAAGTCCAAGGAATAGATATGTGATCCTGAAAAATTGTCCTTTTTTGTTTGTTTAATGGCAACAATAACAACAAAAGCATGTCATGTCATTATTATAACTGTCTTTCTAAGGTTCAATGGAAATTCAAACTGTATCATTGTCCTGTTTTATTATAATAAACATGGACTCATAGTAAAAAATGATGTGGGGGAGGCAGACTCCTAACTATCAATTCCAGGGGTAATTCTTCAGCCTATCTTCCACTCAGCTGCCCAGGTCATCCTCATTCTCAAGAAACTCCAGTGGCTCCCCGTTACCTCCAGGATCAAATACAAAATACTCTGCTTAGTGTTGAAAGCCCTTTATAACCTACCTCTGCCCTGATTTGTACACCTTTTCATTCTTCTTGTGCCTTACTCCTTGCCACGCATTCTTCAATCCGGTGACACTGACCTTATGGCTGTTCCATGAACAAGGCACTCCATCTCCCCCCTCAGGGAATTTTCTCTGGCTGTCGACCATGCCCGAAATGCTCTTCTTCTTCATCCCCACCTACTGACCTCCCTGGCTTCCTTCAAGTCCCAATTTAATTACAGGAAGTCCTACCAATATCCTTTAATTCTAGTGCCTTCTTTCTGTTATTTCTTATCCTGTATAAAGCCTGCCCCTACAGATTTGTTTTTATGTTGTCTTCTTCATTAGATTATGAGCTCTTTGGGAGCGAGGGATGTTTTTTGCCTTTCTTTGTATCCTCAGTGCTTGGCACATTGCTTGGCACACAGTAGGCATTTAATAAATGCTTATTGACTGACTGTTGACTGACTAGTAGTTGGGGTGAACACCACAAAATAAGCCCAAGGTCTAGGGGAGGGGCAGGACCTAGGACAAAAAGCTCTTGTCTAGGGAGAGGTGCAGGGACACCACCCTGTGATGGGGAGAGACCACCAACCTTGGATCCTGTGAGCTTAGAGATCATATAGTACAACACCCTCATTTTACAGATGGAGAAGTGGAGGTCCACAGAGGTTAGGTGATTTATCTAAGATCTGGTAACTTGGTGATAAAGCTGTTGATTTACATAGTAATGCTTTACAAGTAATAAGCATTTGATAATTTTTTCCTATTCATTCGTTAAAGACCACACAAGTAAAAAAGCAGCCTAATTTGGTGGAGGTTTTCTTTGAGCAAGAAATAAATAGAAACCACTTCACTTGGCATTTACTACCATCTGGTAAGTAGCAGATAAGAACTTGGGTCCTCTGACCTAAATCCAATACTTTTTCCACTACACCACATTTCCTCATAACAACCCTGTGACATAAATAGCCCAACCGCTGCAATTCCCATTTTATTGATGAGGAAACTGAACTTAGGAGAAGTGAAGTACCTTTATCCAGGGACACATGCTAGTAAATGGCAATGCTAGCAGCTAGATGGCACAGTGGATAGAACGTGAGACCTGGAGTCAGGAAGACCTGAGTTCAAATCTGACCTCAGATATCTACTAGCTGTGTAACTCTGGGCAAGCCACTTAACCCTCTTTGCTTCAGTTTCCTTATCTGTAAAACAAGCCAGAGAAGGAAATGGCAAACCACTCCAGTATCTTTGTCCAGAAAATCCCAGAAGAGGTAACAGAATGGGACATGATTGAAAAACAACTCCACAACAACAGCTCTCAAACCTGGATCTTCTGACTCCAAAAATCAATGCTCTTTCTACAGGAAGCCAGATTGCTTCCTGTATTTGAGCTCTCTAGAGTACTTAACAAACTCAAATAATCCCATGTATTTAAAAATAAATATATTTTCAGAAACACAGTTGGACAAATCAATAGAATATAACTATAGCCTTAAAAACTTTTCTTTCCTTCCCTTTGCTTTCCTGTCCTGTCCTGTCCTGTCCTGTCCTGTCCTGTTCTATATTTCAGGCTGACTCAAAGACTTATCATTTTCTCAGGGTGATATGGTTAACAGTTGTTGACCTGGTGCTATCAGACCTCACAGCAGAATTGACAGATGATAAGACATTGGCAATGATTTCTCTACGTCTTGGATATGAAGGTAAAGTGCAGAAGGTTTGAATCTGGCCTTTAAAAGAAACTATCTTTATATTTTTTTAATGCATAGTTAATAGTCCCATAAGTGAGCTGCTTAGAGTGTAGACTTAATGTGAGTTGTTACTAGGCAGACTCTGCCCCTGAGACGGGCCTCAAATGGCACCATCTCTGGCTGTTGCTACCCCATTCCATCTAGATAGTCACTTCAACAATGGTTTATGATTTGAACAGAGGTCTTGAAAAGTACAGCAGAAAACATCTGACCAGATGCTTTTCTTGTCTTACATCATTGTTGTTGTCTGTTTACTTGTAAATTGTTAGAAGAAAGCGTAAAGAACTTTTTAAAAGGTTATACTGTGTTTAAAACATTAGTAAACAACCCTACAGCAGAGATAAGGAAATATCCTATTTATTGCAGGCCATCCAATCATATAAACTGAATCCATAAAGGATTGGTAATTTATGGCAAAAAAATGCTGTTGAGGGGGAAGTTGTTAGGTTTTTTTAATTATAACTTTGCTCGTAAAATAATTTGCAATTTGGCTTGTTTTCTATTTGTATCCCTGGTGCTTATAGTAGTGCTTTGCAAGTAGTAAGCACTTCATAAATTACTTTTTCATTCACTCATCAAAAGCCACATAAGTAAAAAGCAGCCTAATTTGGTGGAGGTTTTCTTTAAGCAAGAAACAAATAAAAACCATTTCATTCAGCATCTTTTAACCTCATTAAAGAGAAGTTAAAATAGTTATTTTCTATGTTATTGCCAGTTAGAATAGAGAAACATGGAAGAGGAAGAGAGAGAAGAGTAAAGTGAGATGGAGAAAGGAGGAGGAGGACGAGGAGAAGAAGGAGGAGGAGGAGAAAGAGAAGGAGAAGAAGAAGAAGAAGAAGAAGAAGAAGAAGAAGAAGAAGGAGAAGAAGGAGGAGAAGGAGAAGAAAGAAAGAAAGAAAGAAAGAAAGAAAGAAAGAAAGAAAGAAAGAAAGAAAGAAAGAAAGAAAGAAAGAAAGAAAGAAAGAAAGAAAGAAAGGAAGGAAGGAAGGAAGGAAGGAAGGAAGAATAGGAAGGAAGAAAGAAAGAGGAGGAGGAGAGGAAGGAAGGAAGAAAGAGGAGGAGGAGAGGAAGAGGAGGAGGAAGAGAAAGGAAGGAGGAGGAGGAGGAGAAGGAACAGCAACAATGGAAGGATAAAAAAAGGACAAAAGAAGGACAGAGAGTAGTACATAGAGAAATGCAGAAAATAATACTTAGAGAAACCGACCCATAATAATACACAGAGGTGTCAGAATTTTTTATGAGAACAATTTTAATTACTCACAAAAGTTTGGAAGTAGAGATCTTTTTTTGTAAATTTTGGTTGAAAATGAGAAGCAATCAGCAAGTACTTGATGAGTAGCTACTCTGCCAAGCTCTGGGCATACAAGTACAAAGAATGAAACATTCTTTTCTCTCAAGGAGCTTACATTTTAATGGGGAAGCATATAGATAGATAGATAGATAGATAGATAGATAGATAGATAGATAGATA
>NW_020954590.1:40145980-40207872 GCF_900497805.2 Vombatus ursinus | reverse complement strand
ATAGATAGATAGATAGATAGATAGATAGATAGATAGATAGATAGATAGATAGATAGATAGATAGATAGATACAAATATGTTAAATGTAGGTGCTTGAGGGCAGGGGCTATCTTTTGCTTCTTTTCATATCCCCAAACCTTAATGTAGTGTCTGGCATAGAGTAGTCACTTAATAAATGTTTATTGAATGAATGAATGGTTCAGGAGAGAAGGCACTGGTAGTGTTATGGGTGATGGGGATCAGGAACAATTTCATACAAAAGATGGTACTTAAGTTCTATCTTAAAAAAAAGGAGGGACTCTGTGAGGTGGAATTAAGGAAATACTGCATTCGAGCGATGGAGACGTCTAGAGCTAAGTCAGAGAGATGGGAGGAATATTATGTGAGGGACAATTTTGCTGTTGTTTAGTCATTTTTTTTTTCAGTTGTGTCCAACTCTTAATGACCTTGTTTAGAGTCTTCTTGGCAAAGATACTGGAATGGTTTGTCATTTCCTTCTCCAGCTCATTTTACAGATGAGGCAAATAGGGTTAAGTGACTTGCCCAGGGTTACCCAGCTAGCAAGTGTCTGAGGTTAGATTTGAACTTAGGAAGATGAGTTTTCCTGACTCCAGGCCCAGCACTCTCTGCACTGCACCATCTAGCTACATGTGAAGAACAGAGAAGGCCAGTTTGGATAGATCACAGAGAACAGGTGAGGGAATAATAACCAATCAGACTGGAAAGATAGATCAGATTGAGGTTGGAAAGGACTTTAAAAGCTAAACAGGGAGAGGGGTTATATTTTATCCCATGGGTAGTAGGGAGTCACTGGAGTTGGTTGAGTAGAAAAGTCAAATGGTCAGATTTGCACCTTAAGGAAAATTGCTTTGGTGGCAGTGTATACTATGAAATGTTAAGAGATTTTAAATAAGGGGACTGTTGCAAAAATTTAGACTTTTTTTATTCTGGAAGATATAGAGTGTTTCTCTTTTTTTGACAGAAGTTCAAATGAATAAATACATATTAAATACTTTGTGATCCTTGAAGTCTTAGATAAATGCTAGTTATTATGATGATGATTGTGGTGGTTACATTTCATTTTATGGCAAAAAAAAAGAATATTTACTTGAATGGAACTAAGGCTTTTTGAGCATTTTTCACATTCATATCGCAATGTGTCCACTTAAAAGATGAATTAGCAAGTTTTACTTGTCTTCATCCAGAGAACTGCTCTAGTTACTAAGCATTCATGGAGGTTCATTGTATTTATGAGGAATATCTATAAGGTAACTAAGATCTAGAGGAATGGCAAAAAGTATATTTCCAGCAAATCAATTGGGCTCCCTCTTCCTTCATAATAGAGTTACCCATTAGTATTACTTACAGTTTAACTTTTTATATCAATCAGTAATCAATAAATATTTATTAAGCATCTACTATGTGCTAAGCATTGTGATAAACTGATTCTAGAAATTTTCAGGAAAGGAAAAGGAACAACAATTATTTGGCTAATGAATGGATGAGAAGGATTTAAAAATTAAATGTGGCATTTTGTAGGAGAAAAAATTTAAATTATCCTATGTAACCTTTTTCACTTCTATAGTAACAGTGGCTGAGTGGTAGTAAAGGTGTCTGAGGGTACTATGAATCATACAATTTTTAGATCATCAACAAACTCTGATTTGATTGGTAATCTAAATGTAAGATAACTTGTCCAGTGACCAATGAGCGAACATATTGTTGGAGGAGATGAATCATATAATCACAGCATTCTTACTGTTAAAAAAAAATAAACAGAAAAAAGAAGGAATTTCCACCTAAATGGAAGGATGGCTGGAGACATAAAGAAAAGAGTTGGTGGAGTAGGTTTTATCATATGTCCCCAAATTATAAGAAATATATATGTTCATCATACACTGAACTACTACTGATAAGCATTTGTGCAAAGACCACCCGAAATATAATATGCACCAATATTGGTTGTTGGGAATGAAGTGCTAAAGAAATTCTATAAAGATCTTGGTAAGACCCTCCAAATCAAATTAATGTACACTCTAGTCCTTTATGACTTCAATGCAAAGGTGGGGGTAATGAGGATGGGGAGAAATTACATGGGAAAGTATAGGTCAGGAGAAATAAATAATAAAGGCCAAAGACACAATCCTTATACTTCTATATTATGAATACTTCCTTTTTAAAAAAGACAAGAATTGTTAGCACCAAACTGATAAGCACCAAATAGTAACACAAAGAATTAAATTAACTACATTTTAACCGTTAGGAAAAGACAGCAGTTTCTTGAGCCAGTTGTCTCTCCACAGTCAGAACATCAACTCATAACATCTAAGATTGGAATTTATAATAAACAACAAGAAAAAATAGAAGTGAGGGGAAAGATGTGGCATATTCTTGAAAAGATCTAACTCTGAATTATTTAATCAAGCTATTAAAAGTGAAAAAGAACAACAGAAGTGACTACATTAACATTACATTAACTCCAATAATTTCATTTAGAAGTTAAATCAATAAACTAATTGCTACAAGGAGATTAAAAAACAACAACTCAAAAACATTTTAGTAAGCAAATATTTTACTTATTTGCCACATGGAGAAAAATGGCTTCTAAAAGCAACACCAGGTTAGAATATGAACTTGTCTGTAAAATCTTATGAATGGATCATGGATGATTATGAACAGTATTGTCTTATAAAGAGGAGAGAAGAAGTGGAAGGTAAAACCTCTCTAAAGCAAGCTTGGCAACATATCTAACTAAGCAAAGTCATCCTAAGGTCATTAAGGATGAAAGTGGAAAGAGGGTTACAAAGAGAAGAAACTGCAAAAGTTATGACAACAGTTTTCTCCGTCAAGGATAGTGGAACCATCACAATTGGACCCTAACGTCATGGTCCTTGAAGAACTTACAGAGAAAGTAGAAATGACACTAATGAGAACAAAGACAGGAAAAGAAATGGGAGTGAGGAAATTCATGCTAGAGTTGAAACCATTCTGAGGACTTTGAAGGACTAATTTATAAGGTAACTAATCAGTTGCCAAATCCTATTAATTCCATTTCTGCCATATCTCTTACGCTTCTCTCTTCCTTTCATTACCATTACAACCATCATGGTCCTATCACCTCTCATCTGGATTTTTACAGTAATTTCCTAATGTGTCACCCTTCACTTTAATTTTTCCACCAATCTATCCTTCACACTGTCTTTTCTAATGCACAAATCTGACCATGTCACTCACTTGCTCAAAAGCCTTTAATCCTTATTGCCTATCTAATCAAGTCTGGTATTCACACCCACCCAAAATTGACTCTATCTTTGGACCTCTCATTCCTTTTCTTCATGTATTCTATACTAATAAGTACACATTCCTCCTATGGAATGTAAATACTTGAGAATCAGTCCATTAAATTATCCTAAGTCATTTTTTAAAATATTTTGAGGAAAGCCATAACTTCAGTTCAGAATTTGGAGGAAGGGGTTTCATTCTGTCATTCCTCTGACATATTGGCCTTAGGAAAGTCACTTTATATCTCATGATCTATAAAATAAAGATAATGATTCAGCCACTTAACTAACTATGCTAGTGCTTATGTGGTTAATCATTTAATGCCTGCAAAGTGTTTTGAAATTACAAAGAGCCAGGCCTCAAACTGCTGAGTCCTATTTTTTTCCTAATATTAGTTCTAAGAGAAAAGTTGTTTTCAGAAGATTAGTTTGGTGTTTTTTGTTTGACAGGAAGATGTGTTGGTTTACAATGCCCAGTGATAAAAGGATCAGAATGAAGTGCATAGGGGGACGACAGTGATACCTGGGCCAAGTCATTATAGTGGTGAGCTGTTTCTGTGTATCTATATGTATGTAGCTGATTAGCATCTGAATGTGGCTCTCTTAACAGGGACACTGAGGGTCAGATTAATCAAAAAGAAAAGCATTTCTCTTTCAATATGCAATTACAGCCATTATTTATGCTATTGAAATTAATCAATGGCTATTGACTGCTTTTACTATTTTAAAACCTCTTTTTAAAATGCTGCAAACAAATCCTATACACCTCTGGTCCAAGTAATTCCATGTTGGGCAATTTGGAAATTTCCCAGTGCAACATGGCGAAAGACAAAGAAGAATAGGGATGGGTTCGGAAGAGTTATGTATGTTGCACAGAAATCATTAATGTGTCATTTATGTATAAGGCATGTGATATGTGTGTGTAGGGATCTTTATAAATGGATGTCTGGATAGTCACAAATTTCGACACTTTCTTTTCTTTTTATTAGCACGAAAGCCTTGTTAGTACCATGAACTACACAAATCGGCACTGCAGTAAGTCATGTACTGAAGAATTCTAGATAAACCTCTCTGCTTGTTAGAGAGACTGTAACTGTGGTAGAGTAGAGTGTTCACAATTAAACATTATATTGTATAGAAACCAGTGATAGGGCGTAATGCTCTCCCTCTACATTCCCTCCCACCTCTCTCTCCTCTCCTTTTTTCTCCTCTTCTTTCTTCTCCCCTCCTCTCTCTCTCTCGTCTCCTCTTTCTCTTCTCCTCTTTCTACTCTCTCCTCTACTCTCTTAAGCTCTCTTCTGTCTCCTCTTTTCTCCTTTTTTTCTTCTCTTCTCTTTTCTTTTCTCTTCTCCTTTCTCTCTCTCCTCTCCTCTTTCTATTTTCTTCTCTCCTCTCTTCTCCCCTCCTTTTTCCTCTTTTCTCCTTTCCTCTTTCCTCTCTTCTTCTCTCCTTTCCTCTCCTCTCTTCTCTCTTCTTTCTTTCCTTTGTTCTTTCTCTTCTCTTCTCTTCTCCTCTCCTCTTTCTCTCTTTCTTTTTCTCTCTTCTCTCCTCTTTCCTCTTCTCTCCTTTCCTCTCTTCTCTGTTCTCTTATCTTCTCTCCTTTTTCTCTTCTCTCCTCTCTCTTTCTTTTTCTCTTCTCTTTTCTCTCTCCCTCTCTGCTATCTTTTTCTCTTGTTCTCTCTCTCTTGATCATCTCATCTCTTAGCTCTCCACTTCAACCACAAAAATTACTTTGTACATATTTTGTATTTACTTCTCAGTGAACTTGTTGTCGCACACCTCCCTTCTCCCCCAATAAAATGTCAGCCCCTTGAGGGCAAGCCATGTTTTCATTTTGACATTTCTATCTCCAGCACCTATCACAGTGCCTAGCACATAATAGGTGCTTAGTAAAGACTTATGAAATTTGATGGAATTGAATTTACATTGTCCTACTATTAGACTTTAATGGGTAGTACTTTTCTTACACTATATAAGATGAGAGAATCTGATATAATTTTAAATCCTGTGCAAATTGTGGACAAGATCATGAACATCCTTTAGGTTAGCAAGCTTAAGAAGATAAAGCCTTGCATTTTAGTAAGGTTTTTATTCGAAGTGTATCCATATCTATTTATCTCCTTATTAGGATTCTCATAAAAAGTCTGTGAGATTAGTAACATAGCATAAGCATTCTTATCACCATTTTTACCAATGGAGAAATGTAGGACTGGAATCCAGTTTCTAGCTCTCAGCCTCATGATTTTTTTCCCCAAGCCTAAAAAGTACTATACAGCATAGATCCTACAAATGCCAATGTGGCCTAAAAGAACCAAATGCTACAATATTGTGTTTTTAATGGGTGGCCCTGGATTCCCTGAGCATGCTCAAAGGCCCATCAAGCGTGACTACCTGAGCATGCCCACTTCTAACACAGAGTCAGCTTTGAGGAGACTGTGAGCATGCTCAAGGAAGCCCAAGCTATGAATGAATGAGCTTTGACCTCCTCTCCCCATGGTACACCTCTGAAGAAAGGTGTTCAATCAGGTGAATATAGGAACAAATGGATCAAGGATACTGATTGCCTTTGCTTTTCTCTGCCAGATACTAGTTTTGTTCTTGGGATAAGATTTGGGTGTAGTTAAATGAGTGCTGGATTTGAAGTCTGAAGACCTGAATTCAAATTCCAGATATGCTACTTACTCTTGATGTGACCTTAAGCAAGTTACTTTCTTGGGCCTCAGTTTCCTCATCTGTAAAATGAGGGGGTTCTACTTGATTGCCTCTATGTTCCTTGTATCTCCCAATCTATCATTCTGTCATCCTAATTCTGTTCACTCTTCTAAATGACAGCCTTTTGAATATTTAAAGAGTTACCCTCCTTCCACAAAGTCTTTCCTATGGTCGTATAACAAGAGTCATAGGAGGGATATGAACCGTTATTTCTCCTGATGTGACAACACACACCAAAAGAAGTTTAGAATTCCAAGTCCAACAGTGACACTGAACCTTTATGCTGGAGCAGGTGTTAATAAGCACTACCAGCTCACAGTGACTTAAGTCCTCACGGATTTTCTTCTTGGATAGAATCTTGGAACCAGGAAGAACCCTAAAGATTATTTAGAAAGACAGGGCTTGGCAGCTGTGACATTCAATGGATAGAGTGTTCTACCTGGAGTCAGAAGACCTGATTTCAAATCCATCCTTAGATACGTACTAACTGTGGGACCCTGGGTAAGTCACCTCTGCTTCAGTGGCAAAATGGTGATAATAATCACATCTACCTCCTAGGGTTTTTGTGACAATAAAATAACATATATTTGTAAAGCTCTTTGCAAACCTTAAAACATTTTGATAATGCTTATCATTATTATTATTAACATCTTAATGGTACATGCTTGCAATCCCTGCCCCTGAGGGATGCTGAGGCTGATAGATTGTTTGAATTTAGAAGATCTGAGCTTCAGTAGGGCTCAAAAATGATCAGGTATTGACACTAAACTTGGCATAAATATGCTGAACCCTTAGGAGCAGAAAGTCACCAGGCTGCCCAAAAAGGGTAGAACAAGCTCAGGTTAAAAAAACAGAGTAGATTAAAGTTCCAACGTATTCAGTATAAAGATTGGGCCTGTGAGTGGCCACTGTACTTATCAACTGGATGAGATAGGGACATCAGTCTCAAAAAATAAAAAAAAATCATTTACCAATACCTTGATTTTACAAATAAGGAAGCATGGGTTCAGAGAAATTAAGTAACTTACCTGAGGTCACATAACTAGTCAGTGGAAGAGTCAGGATTAGAAATTAGATCTCCTGATTCCTCCCCCAGAGTTTTTTCTACTTTGCAAAACTTGTACCTAGATCAAAACCAATTTCCTCAGACCTTCACTTGTAGAGAGACAGAACCAAAGAAACTCTAGATGTGAGACACAAAAGATGGGTATGTTCAATTATTTGTGGCATCTATTTCTTGCCCAGTAAATCAAATGAGGAAGTGAATAGTGCCCAAACATCCCTTGAATTGCAGGGACAACCCACAGAATGGAGGAATAGTTCAGAATATAAAGAAGGGCTTGTTTAGAAATCTGTTTATTTTGTAGTTAACAAAGATAATGGGGGGAGGGGGAGTTCAGAGAGAGAGAGAGAGGGAGAGAGAGAGAGAGAGAGAAAGAGAGAGAGAGAGAGAGAGACTCAGCTTTCAGTCCATTTGGGTGAAACACTTTATTTATGAGGTCAAATTAATTCCTGTGGATCAGAATGTTAGCACAGTAAGAGAGACAGTGCAGCAAAGCCCATAAAGCCAAGAGGACAATAACTAGTATAAGGCACTGTGTAATTGCGCTAGTATTTCTGCCCTGGGCTATATTAGCCAAGATAACTAAGTGAAGGACAGGATTTGAACATTGCTGATATACGTAACTCTGGGAGGCCAAGAAGTGAGCAAACGAAAGAGCCATGTAGGAGTCTCTGGTGCAATTAAAGAGGGTGGTTGTGGTGGTTAGATTTCCTGGGCACATTCTTGGGGTGCTCTGCTCTGCTTTCTGGCAGCTAGGTGGCACAATGATTAGAGTGCCTGGCCTGGAGTCAGAAAGACCTTAGTTCAAAACTGGCCTCAGACACTTACTAGCTGTGTGACCCTGGGCAAGTCATTAAGCCTGTTGGAGTCAGTTTCCTCATCTGTAAAATGAGCCAGAGAAGGAAATAGCAAACTACCTCAGTATCTTTGCCAAGAAAAACCCAAATGGCGTCATGAAGACTTGGATAGAACTGAAATGACTGAACAAAGAGCTTGAGAAATTAAAACTTATAAAATGGTGAATCAATTACAAGGGACTATGGAAAGATTAAATAAATACTGTGGTAGCTTAATAACTGGCAGAAGGTTAGATATGACTGAAACAAGTGAACACCAAAAGCTCTGCTTTCTGGGAATGGCAGCCAGGAAGCATGTAGTGCCTATGTTCTCTGACCATTCCATCAATTTGTGATTATGCTGTTTCATGTTCCACAATGAGAGTAGTCTATGATATGTGCCTCAGGCTCAGTAAATAGTTCCTTATATAATTGTGCCATCTAATTCCACTATCCTCCAAGAGGCTGTCTCTTGGGAAGCTAGGGACCTGACACAACTAATTTCTGCTCCACAGGCACAGATTACCTTCCGAATCATAGCCAGCCATGTTGTAATTGACTGCCACTGGAAAAAAGGAAAATCAAGCAAGTAAACAGTGATGAATTAGTGGGAAACAACCACCCTGGAGGAGTAATAAAGCCAAGTACATGGCCTAGTGACAGTGAGTCAGTTTTTTATACAAAGCATTAGGTAGAAGTAAAATGTTATGATTATGAACATTAACTTTGACTATCATTGAGCCATTTTTCCAGAAGGACTTTCTGCTCATATAGAAAAGAAATGATTTACTAAAAACAAATTTAAGATTAATTGAAGTGCTGTAATTTATTTACTCACATTTCTGCATTTACACCCAGTGGTCATTTCTATGTCTTTGTCTCATCTCAGATAACTCACATGAAAGATAAAAATATTCCCTTGGCTTTAAAATCTGAGTTTTAATTCACTGCTAGACTTCATAGGTGAGCAAAGTACATTTTTTTTACTTAAACCAAGTAGTTTTTCTGCTTTTTTTTTCCTGGCAAGCATTGAATTTTTCTGTTAAGCCCCTATCTGCTGCTATATGGTTGTTGATGTTGAAATGTTGATATTTTGAAGCATTCTTTATCTTGCCCTTTGGAACAAGTTATTTGGAAACAAAACTCCTGAGCCCAGACACACATCCTTCACATCATTTCATTGGCCCTCTGCTATAAATCTCTACTATTCCCAGAAAAGCATTATCTAAATCCCTAGAATCTCATGCTTCTCCAAACACAAATACAGGCAATTTTGTACTGATTGCCTATAACCTAGAAGGCTACTCTTTTTGCTGTATTGGGTGAAACCAATGAGATGGAGAGACTTCCTCTGACATTAACCTGTTGGCCCATTGCCTAACACGCTGTGTTCTGGACCTCTGGGAGCACACACCTACAAGCTTACTGATATACTTGGTTGCAATAGAATGTGCTGGTGTGTCTATCAATTGTGATACAGTGTAAGTGGACTGTAGAGTAGAACATTGGGCCAATGGAAACCCTGCAGAGAAGTGACTACACTGTTCCTCCCAGTGTGCTAGAGATTAGCACTATCCCTGGAATAGCCTCTCCTTGATGCTAGGGCATTTATCTGCTCTGAGTGTCTATTCGTCCCACAGTCTAATAAAGCCAAGCATGAGAAAGGTATAAAGTCATTTGCTTTCACTCTTGATATACAGCTGCTCAGGGTATGTAGCAGCCTGCAATTCACCAAATACTGGTGGCATCAGGGCATTGAGACCAAAGATCATCATGTGGGTGATGGGGTCTAAAACCAATGCTTTCCTAGACTATGCGTTTAAACACTTGCAACCTTTGGCTTTTAGCATTCAGTATCCTACCTCATTTAGTGAGTATTTCTTGGGAAAATGACTTAATATAGCTTTGTTCAATGAACTACCCTACATTTTTCAAGTTCAAAAAAAAAAAAGGTGTGAAAATAAACTGGGATAAACACACTGATGCTTATTTTATTATGACAGCAAAAGGAAAAAGTAAAACAGAAGGAGGAGGGGGGGGGGAGTTGAAAAGACCCACACACTGACTGTTCTCCAGAAATGATTAGAGCAGTATTTCCCAAACCCATTTGTGCATGAAACACTTAGAAGCTTGAAATATATTAATGGAACCAATAAATGCAGGGGGTGTGAAACAGCCCAAAGCTAAAGTAGTGCTTTGGAAATTTTGCAACAAAAGACCTATTTGAATGCCAAAATTTGTTACACAGGAAAAGTACTTTGACCTATATATTAATTTTGCATTTAATATGTTGGAAGTAATAATATTGCTAGCATCGATTTCTTTTTTCCTCTTGGAATACCTGGTTACATTATGCAAAATAGGATGTCAGGGGTCCAAGGAGCATAGTGTAGGAAATGTTGGATTGGAAGTCTTTAAAAACAGAAGCCCACCTAGTCATATCATTTACTCTATAGATAGTCCCGGTGAGACTCAGATTGGATGACCTCCAGCCACTATACATAGCATCAAAATCAGCACAAATCACTAAATTCTTATTCTATCCACAAAAAGACTCTATCTTTCTGTGTGGCCTCACCTAGTTCTTTGAATTGTAGTGGGCAAAGGGCTTGAAATAAAACAAAGGAAGAAAGTTCTTCCTGACTAAAAACATTACTTCTTCCCTAGGGCAGTCACCAAAGTCATGTTCCCTATTAGGTTTACCTAATTCCTGTTAGTATCAAAATGAATTGAGATACCTAAGATACAGTCTTAGTTTTCACATTTCTGTCCACTGGGTTATAGGCCAAATTAAGTATCCAGGGAGAAAGAACTCATTATAGAATTGGATCCTGCTTCTGTGGCAGGGTTCTGTCTGGAGACACCGTTACTTTTATCTGGCAATAAACTCTGCTTGATATGTGGGCCTCATTGACTTTCCCAAAGTCACACAGCAAGTTAGAGTATGGGAACAGAACCTGAGACCCCACAATATCAATTCTGTGTCTTGCTGCTATTGCTTTGTAGGGGCCACGATACCTCCTTACTATAGAAAACTATCCCCAGAAACAGGAAGTACGAAGTAGGGGCAGCCTTGTCTATTGAGTAGGATGGCAGGGATCTTGGGAAATCCTATGCAAGGTCTCTAGAAAGGTCCAAATAGAATTGGCTACCCTGATACCACAAGCCAACTTCCATTCTACTAATCTACTCATTGGACAAAACTAGGGCTATATTTGCCAGAGATCCATGGATCAATATCTATCCAAACTCTTAACTGGATTTTCCCCCCTAATCTTACCAGGTCCAAATAGAGCTCCTTCTGGGTCTCCATACCGAACCCAGGACTAGCCATAGGTGTTAGTTCCTACTTCTTTGAACCATCCCTTTTTCACCCCCAATCAACCCACAAGGCAATGCTCCTCTTTCGATCATCATGCGTCAACCAACTGCTTCTGCTGGTATCTACTTAACTCCTTTCCTACTAGCTTCTTAGCTCCTCTCCTGATCTTGATAGATTCTTCAGTGTTATTAATGGCTCAAATCATAGCCTCCTGGTGGTGGTTGTCATTCAGTCATTTCGATTGTGTCTGACTCTTCATGACCCCATTTGGGATTTTCTTGGAAGAGATACTGGCGTGGTGCAATGGAAACCCTACAGATACTCAGAGCAGATAAATGCCCTGACATTAAGGAAAGACTATTCCAGAGATAATGCTAATATCTAGCACACTGGGAGGAACAGTGTAGTCACTTCTCCGGAGGGTTTCCATTGGCCTGATGTTCTACTTTACAATCCACCTACATTCTATCTCAATTGATAGATACACCAGTGCATTCTATTGCAATCAAGTATATCAGTGAGCTGGTAGGTGCGAGCTCTCAGAGGTCCCGAACATTATGGCAATGGGCCAACAGGTTAACATCGAGGAAGTCTCTCTATCTCATTAGTTTCACCCAATACAGCAAAAAGAGTAGCGTTCTAGGAGGTTAGCACCTACCTATTTTACTTTATCTTTACTACTTCCTTCACTTTAGTCAGATCAAATACAATATACAATTGTCTTTTGCTTTGATCCAAGCCAAGGATATCTAGTAGATTGACAGAGAGCCCAGAAAGGTCACCTATTCCACTGATTTCTCCAAGCTTGATCCATATCTGTCTGCCTGCCTATGTCCGAAACTTATTTTATGATGAATTCCATAGTCTGATGAATGACTTTCATTTTTGCTATTTGAGCTTCATTTGATCAGGTTCCTAATTGCTAGTATATTTCGTGGTTTCCCTGGGAGGATAGCCAATGACCTGGCAATACCGCGGGGCCAGCCTGGCATCCTATTAAGTCACCTATGCACAAGACCTCCCATGACCCTCCAGGGCTACATGTAAATCACTTATTATATAATTGGGAAAGATTTAAATATTTATTGGGATAATATCTGGGCTAGCAAATCTAAACTATCAAAAAACAATCCTCCAGCTAGAGTACTCTTATTAACACTGCCCTAGGAAAGGATTTGGAGATGCATCTGACTTCTTTCCCACCCAATAATTTTAGGAGTCTTTTAACAAATAATTGATACAATACTATGGGGCTGAATCGAGAGAGAGAGAGAGAGAGAGAGAGAGAGAGAGAGAGAGAGAGAGAGAGATGCTTGAAAGATAACTATGACATCAAGTCAGAGAGAAAGGATGAGTCAAAGGAGAGCACAGATCCTACCTACCTATTTTCCTTTACCTTTTCTACTTCCTTCACTTTGGTCAGATCAAACATAATTATTGCCCTTTTTAGTGGAACATCTATAGTCTGTTTCTCAGCCTCCCCTGACAGAGGCAGCATCACACCTTTTGCACTCCAAGCTCTGTGCTAGATTTGAAGGAAACTGGATGTTACTGCTTTTTATGGGATGGGTCAATTTTGAAATGAAAAGTTCCAACATTGTGAGCAACAGAAAACTGTTCAGTTACTGGACTCATTGTGATCTATTGTTCTAGATGAGCAGAGTGGGAAGACCTTAATTGTATCCATCTTCCAAGTAACTGGATGGCCATAATGTGTTGATTTATGCCAAGATTATTTTATAGAATAACAGAATCCAAAAATTGGAAGGAATCTGAGGCTATTTAATCCAACATATTAATATGTGAGCAGTTTGGTTGCTGAAAGGACAACTATAATTGGACTATTAAAGCTTCTCTTCACTATTGTGTTACTATGTTTCCTTAAAGCTCAGATAATGTTTCCTTTAGGAATTTGAATGCTAAGGCATTTGGAGCATACAAGTTTATTACTGATTTTGTTTGTTATCTATGGTTTCTTTCAGCACAATATAATTTTTCTGTTTGTTCCTTTTTATTTTTGAATGTTTGTTTTTGCTTGGTCTGATAGCATGATGGCAACTCCTGATTTTTGGGATTCATTTGATGTATAGTAAATTTTTTTTTCCATCCCCTCAGTTTTATTTTGTGTATGTCTTTGTTTTTGTAAAATGTGTTTCTTGTTAGCAACAGATTGTAGGGTTTTGTTTTCTTATCCAATCTGTCATTCTTTTTCATTTTATTGGATTGTTTAATCCATTCACATTTAAAGCCATAAGCATTAGGTTTATGTTTTCTTCCATCTGTCTCACAATTTATTTCCCCAAGTTATGTTTCTTCTACTCTTCTGCTGTAAACGCAATATTATGTTCCTTCAGTTTTTAAGGTGGCCTGTTCCTGTTGGCTCTCTTTCTCTCTCTCCGATCCTCTCTTCTTATTTTTTGCACTTTTCCCTTTAGGGTTTTGTTCATGTTTTCTTCTCTCCTGCTTCTATCTTATTATATATTTCTTCCTCCTCTTTTTTCCTCTCAGTCAAGAAAATTGCTCCTTCCTCTCCTCCTTTGCATCTAGTCCTATTCATTAATTTTATATCTTTTTTTGCTCCCTTTCCCAAAAAGGATTTCTCTCACTAACTTCATTATCTACCTTTTCTCTGTTTACTCTATACCCTCATTCTCTGATTCATGACCCCTATAATCATCTGATCTCACTCTCTCTCTCTCTCTTTTTCTCTATATTCTTTATACAGTCAAAGCTTTCAAAGTATCCATTGTCCCTCTAGATGCTTTCTGTCACTGCCTTATAGGGCTTCCCCCATGAATTTCCCTTTTCCATTGTGCCTCACTCTTGGAACAATGTCAGTTATTGCAGGTGTCAAAGAGGACACAGCCCCATGTTAGGGTCCCTCCCCCACCCACTGATATATACCCTCTCTCATTGACCTTAATTTTCTTTTTTTAATGGTATTTTGTTTTTTTCTTTTCAATTATATGTAAAGACAATTTTTAGCATTCATTTTCATGAGATTTTGAGTTCTGAATTTTTCTCTGCCCCGCCCTCTTGCTAAAATGGTAAGCAATTTAATATAGGTTATATATGTACAATAATATAAAACATATTTCCATATTCGGTTGACCTTAATTTTCCACATTTGCCTGGAAATTTCCTCCCTGTGCCCATGCTCTCCTACTCCTTTAGATCCCAGTTGCTCCCAAGGGTTCAAATCCCTCTTTCTCCCCTCCCCAAGCAAGTAGACTTTTCAGCCACTAACTCCCTCAGGCTTCATCCATTGTAAGATCCTTATTTCTCTTCATCCATAGAAGCACTCATAAGTGGAACCCACTCCCACCTCCAAAGTAAGGTCTCCTTCCTTTCCCCCCTTTTTCAATCTTTCCTCCCTCCTCATCCACTCCCCTGTAGGTGTTTCTCTTTCTCTACCACAGAGGTCAACTTCATCCCGATCCTGGCACATCATTCACTCATCTCTATTCCCCTGCTCCCCTCTTCACCCTTTCATTTACCCTCCTATGTGTAATGTCCCACAAAAGGAACATTCACCTAAATTCATGGTATCACCAAGTTCTGTCAATAATGCACCCTGTCTGTATCTTGACTGTTACCTCTACCAGATTTCCACCTTCACTCCTGTCTCCTTATGTACCTTTAGAAAGAAATCTCTTACTGGTCTTTGTGTTTTGACTCTGTTGCTATTGCTGTCTGCATTTGTTCACTCCTCCTGCAATTTCATTGTTTGAGGTGTTTGAGAAGCAAATAATCTCTTCAGTCCTGCTTTTCATTCTAAATTTTATTTCAAAACTCTTATTTATTATTGAACATTCATCTTTTGTCCTCTATGGTTAAGCTCACCCTGGGCTGCATCCTGAGCTTCAATGCTCTTTGGAAAACATTATTGCATACCCTCATCCTTTTTCTGGTGGGTGAAGAATAGTCTTGCATTATTTGAATGTCCTTTCCTTTATATTTGAAGGTCTTTCTCTTGATGGCTTGTAGAACTTGTTGTTTCTGAACTGAATTGTTAAATTTAACTACTCTGTGTCTTGGAGTTTGCAGCCATGTTTTTTTTTTTTTTTTCCTGGAGGCAATCTATGAATTCTTTCAATTAGGATTTCATTTTCAGTGTTCAGAAGTTCTGAACTGTTCTCTTCTATTATTTCCTTTATCATAATGTCAAAGTTTTCTGTCCTGTCATGCTCTTTGAGGAGACCTATGATCCGTGGGTTGTCTCCACTTATTCTGTCTTTGAGATCCATTATGTTTTGCTTGCATAGTGAGCATATTTTTAAGATGTGTTTAGTTTTTTGTTTTTTTACTTCTCTTCTTCTATGTTGTCCTTCAATTCTGTGTATTTGCATGGCCAATCTCTCTTTTGTTCTCTCATTTGTTTCTTTGTTAAGGCCTGCCATTAGACATTTAATTTTTGCTATTCTGTTCGTTGTTTTTGCTGTGCAGGACATAAATTCTGCTCTCCTAATTCTTGTTTTTCTTTTAAACCAATCAGGAACAGCATGTTGTGGTTCCATGTTCTCTTCAAATTCCAGAGGGTTCTCTGCCTCATCAGGTGTTGGATCATTTGTCTTACAGTACTTATTCATAGATACCTGAATCCATTAACTAGACCTGGAGGCCATAATTCCTTCTGTTACTGTCTTTCCCATTGATTTATCTGTTTACCCTCAAGATCTTTGAATTTTCTTCTCTCTGAAATTTTTAGTACTTTGTCTCCCCTCCCCCCATGCCTTCCCTATCATTCTCTTCCTGATTCCCCCTCTGATTTTGGTTTCCTTGAGGGCTGGATCTCAAAGCATCTCGGCCTTCTTGTACACTGGGCATTCATGGTTCACCACCCTGGTTCTCTTCTCCAATTGACTTTTGGGTGGTCAGAGGTGGCCCTGATGAGGTTGGGATATGGACCCCAGAAAGGAAAAACCCTGGACTTTCCCACACAGCCAAATCTCTGGATTTCACCTGAGGCTATAATCCCATCAACTGGCCTTTTCTTATCATCTATGCCCAATCTCCCAATTCTGTTACCCTTAACCTAGCCTAGCCCTCCATTGTCTTACCTGCCCCATGGCCACATGGTCCAGGCCCCAGGTGTTCAGTTCCCACTCCTACCCAGATCTTCCTGAGACCCGTCCTCTAGTCACCCCAAACTATTTGGCTACTCTTAGATCCCGTCCACAATCTTTCTGTATATAAGGTCCATCTTGTCTCCATTAAAGTGTTCAAATTCTTACAATTTAGCCAATAGCTCACAGATGCTCAGATTTCTTAAGAGTCTGGTAATGTGGCGGATCTTTAATAAACCTTGTCTCTGGCTGAAAGAAGGCTTGGGTCAAATTCTTTCAGGCAGGACCCGCGTGTCATGATCTTGGGGTCCCAGGTTCACTCTGGTAGCATGGGAGATGAGGGAAGGATTCTGAATAAGTTCAGGGTCAGTGAGAGTCTGACATTCCTGGGGCTTGGGGGGAGTGTGTCACCTGTTTTGGATTCTGGGTATCCTAGACTATAGAAACAGCTAACGTTGCTCCATGTTTGCCATATCATTTCTGTTTTGGAGAGGTTTGAGAGGTCATAGGGATTGGAGAAAATACCTAATCTGCCATGTTGTCATTTGTATGACCTGGAAATCAAGAAGTTTTTCCTTTCATCAAGTTTAAATCTTCCAACTACTGCATTTAGTTCTTCCTGAAACCAAACTGAACATATTTAATCCTTTTTTTTTTCACATGGCAGTCTTTTAAAGACTGTTATCAAGTCCCCCTAAATCTTCACTTTTTCGTGATAAATAAGTACAGTTCCTTCAAATGATGCTTGGATGGCACATCTTAAGTCCTCTCACCATCCCAGTCACCCTCTTTTAAAAGATTTCCAGTTTGATGCTCCACTCAAAATCTGAAAGGGTCACACCCTTTCCAAGGTGTCAATCTGACTACTCCAAGTCTGAAGGAGTAGAAGCCTGAAAACCTTATTGTCTTTGTTACCTCCCCTTTACATTCTACAATCCCATCAAGTTGGCTGGAAGAAATGGATTGATCAAGATTCTCCCATCATCTCCTCCAAGCATACTGAGATTATTGATAAGCTCCCAATATTGAACCAGGTTGGTATAAACCCCTAAATATAAATTACCCTTATGATTCTGAGCCATGAGTTACGGTTAAAAATATTGACCAGCATGGAGCCAATGTCAGATCAGTAGCACATACTACTAGAGGTTCTCACTCTGAGTTGGCCTTAATCCATCTTGCCAAGTATAGCTAAGCTGGCAGGTTTGTTACGGGGTCACAAGTTAAAACAGCAGCTATTTAAATGGATATATTTTCCTAAAATATATTTTACATTCCTAGCCAATCAAATGCTTGTTGAATGCCCACTTTGTACAAGGTACTGTGCTAGGTGCTAAGGTTTATAAAACTTGTCTCTGCCTCAATTAGCTTAGAATTTAATTTGGGTGTTACTATATTTGCATGCATGTATGTAAGAGACTGACAATCTGAGGCAGTAGGTGAGCTCCTTCAAATGATGTTTGGATGGCATTCTTTCAGTCCCATCTTGGTCATTCTCTTCTGTGGATGTGTGTGTGTATGTGTGAGAGAGAGAGAGAGAGAGAGAGGAAGAGGTTTATTGTGTCAATGTTGCTCTTTAACCTGGCATCTAGGAATAAATTTTTAAGAAAAAAAGCATTATCCCTAGCAAAATAGAATATATATATATATATATATATTATGAAACTTTTAAAATTTAATTTATTTTTTTTGTTAAATTTAAGTTCCAAACTGTCTCCTTCCCTCCCTCCTCACTCCACACCAGAGGACACTATTTGACACAAATATATGTATATATAGACACACACACACACACACACATATATACACATACACATATGTGTGTATGTGTATATATGAATGTGTGCACATATATATGTTTGTGTATACATACATACATATGTGTGTGTGTATATACATATATATATATGTAAAACTTTACTAAGCATACTTCTATTTATTAGTTCTTTCTCTGGAGATGGATAGCACCTTCCTTTGTAGCTGGTTTGAGTATTTATAATACTCAAAATAACTTAGTTGGTCTAATCACCCTCTTCTAAGCAATTTTGAATTTGATCCGCTCAAACTCTAAAAACGGCCTGGCACACCCTTTCCAAGATATGATAGTTACACAATAGTTAAAGTGCTTAACTATCCTGTCACTCCTTTGGTACTCACATACTGCTTAATATTGTTTGTCTATACACAGGTATGCAAATATAGTAACTCACAAGTTAGATTCTAAGCTACTTGACTTAAAGACAAGTTTTTAAACCCTTAGCACCTAGCATAGTACCTTGTACAAAGTGGGCATTCAACAAGCATTTGATCGACTAGGAATATAAAATATGTTTTAGGAAAATATATCCATTTGAATAGCTGCTGTTCTAAGGTGGCCCTGTGACAAACATACAGAGACTTCCTACCTGCCCTCTTATTTCCTGGAGTATTAATTGATTTTATGTATCTTACAACCACCTGCTTAATGGTAAGTAACTGTGCATTTACTTCTCAATGAACAGCAGCATAAAACTATTGCTATTGTTGGAGACAAAAGAAGAAAAGTACCCTGAGGTACTGAGATTATTGCCAGGTCTCTCTGGGGTCACTGCCCAACTGCCTAAGCCCTACCACAGCCTTTACCATGGATAGAGATCTGAAAACCAATTATCCAAAAGACCACTTTTCTCTAGCTTGAAGTTGATTTCATTTCACTTCCTCAGGACTGTATGAGCTATCCAAAAACTTATTCTTCCCATAAGGGAAAGTATGCCTTCTAAAATGGATCTGTGATATCCTCTTAGTTGCTGCTAGATGTGGGAAGGCCTCAGAGATTCAAGGAAGTTACATTTCCATATTTGGAGCTGGTATACCGAGTTACCCCCAAGACAAGTGAAAGGAAATGACTCATTCATTTCTTTGAAGCCTTGGGAACACCATTCACTACTGATGTACAATGATTGAATCGACAGAGGGGACCGATAATATGCTCTTTTATTAGAATTTGGGTTAGTCCTCTCTGTTCTGCCATCTGCTTCTGGGAAACATGTTGTGTGTTTATTTCACTTTGCCTTTGGTTTTGATATGTCATCTTATTTGGCATAGCTTCTCTAGGAAATATAAACCTTTTATATTCTTGTTGGTGCTATAGGAACATATGCCAGTTGACAAGAAAGAACACTGATTTACAAATCCTTGGAAAGGACATTCACATTTCTTGTGATGCATTCTGCCTTCTGTCTACTTTTTAATCTCTTGATGTCTCTGGATTATGTAATTGGGCCATTCATTTAAATATATATGATTTGTATTTTAAGCATAGAGAAATCTGCTAGTGTAGGTCTGTTTTAGTTTGGGAAATAGTGGCATACTTTGCATAAAATCTTCTTGACCAATGTCATTACATAATATACTAAATATACATAATTAAGATCTTACAGCCAAACCTAACCTCAAATTGCTACAAAAGCCATTTGGCTGAACACTCATTCGTAATGTTGTTTTTCTGAAGTCAGTGCCCCTCCTACTACTTTGAATTTATTTTGTTTCTTTTTTTCTACATTCATGTTGTTTCTGCTCAATAGAATGTAAGTTCCTTGAAAGAAACTATCCTTTTGTCATCATTTCTTTATCCCTAGGGCCTGTCACAGCATCTGATACATAGTAGGCACTGAACAAGTATTTTCTGGATGATGGGTGGCCACCATAATATCATTTTACCTAATATTATGTTTTCACAGGGCCTCTTAACAACATTAAACTAAAATATCTATAGTTGCATGGCTACTTGCTTAGGTCGAGTAGAACAATGGCTAATTAAATTCATTTGTTATTAAGATGACTTTATGTGGCAGGGTAAGATATTATCAAGTTACGTGAGTTAGAAAATGTGGACAACAATGATGACTGTGAGTCATTAGACTACAGACCTTTTGCAAGTAGGGACTATCTTTTACCTTTCCTTGTATCCCCATTGCTTAGCACAGTGCCTGGCACATAGTAGGTGCTTGCTACTGATTGAATGATTGACTACTACTATAAACAACAATAATAAAAACCCCATTAAAATCTAAACCATTTTCCATCCTGGGGAGTTAGAGGTGGGAGGGTGGCAGAGGTGTGGGCAGTGTCAGAACAGGAGAATGCCACGCTGGATAATATGCAAAAGGGATTTCATGTGCCCTGAGACCATTAGAGTACCTTTGTCAGTTTGGCAGGAGCCCTGTAATGGTGAAACAGGCTTTGGTAATACCACTAGTAGAGTTAGCACCCAGGTCATTGTGTTCCTGAAAATCAAAGAGACAAGAAGGCATAGAATTGCAGACTGGTCCTATTCAAAATTGTCTGATGATCAGCTTGACAAAAAAGACAGAAAAGCAAGTGGTGCTACTTTGTGTTCTAGTGCCACAAAAGACGAGATATGCTAGAACAAATCAGAAAGATGTGTCCTTTCGGTTAGAAATGCTTTGGTGAAGGTAGTATGGACCATTAAAATAGGTAAACCCCAAGTGTACATGAGACAGATTGAAGGTGTAGGTATTTCATTATGCATCAATAGTAAGGTCTCAAGAGTCATAAGCAGAGGCTTCTTACTATTTTTTTTGTCAACAGTTTCCTTAGCTGCAACTCACAAAACAATGTGCTGCCTATCAGTCCAGGGCAATTATAAAAAATAACATCACCCCAAAACCTAGATTAAACAAAATAAGAGATGAGATCAAGTTACTACTAAAATCTAAAGAGGAAAAGGTCAAAGAACATGAGGTCATTGGAAACTTTCATTTTAAAGAAACTAAAGAAATTATAATAATAACAATAGGTAATATTCTAGTGACTTAAGGTTTGTAAAACACTTTACAAATATCATCTCATTTTGTCCTCAGAATAATTTGGAAAGTGGGTTCTATCTCCATTTTACAGATAAGTAAACTGAGGCACAAAGAGGTTAAATGACTTGCCCAGAGTCACAAGGTTAGTGAGCATCTAAGGTAAGATTCAAACTCATGTGTTCCTAATTCCAAGTCTGGCACTCTATGCCCTATACCATTTAATTACATCAAGATGATAACAAAAACAATACTGATTATCTCAAATGATTTTGAAAAGGAGATGGGCATACTTATACTGGAATCTTGAAAAATGTTTTTTGAGTGGGATGGCATGAATCCAATGAACACACCAATTATACCAAAACAGTTATTTTTAGAAGTTGACACTTGCTATAACCATCATGAATGAACAAATTCTTCCATGATATTTGACAGAAAGTTAAAAAAATTTCAAGACCTGCACACAATAATCTGTGTAATGTCTGTTGACATTAGGAGTTCTGTTGACCATATTAGACCAGATTTGGAAAGTTGGGGGAATATCCCTAAAGATAGGTCTCAAACACCATCATGGCCAAAGTGACTTGGAAGAGCTATTTTAAAATAGCTGTAGAGAAGCACTGGAAGATCATAACAATATTTGGTTGGGACATACAATAGAAGGTCTGGATACCATTAGAGGCCACAAAAGAGAAACATGCAGAATGGAATCCACAAAGCAAAAGTGTATCAAGTATACTAGAGTCCTCTAATCAGCAAATGAAAGTGAAAAGTGAATGTATAAGGTAATACAGAAAGTCAAAGTAGTTCAAAGAACAAAATAAACATTCAACATTCATTTAAAATTTACTGCAAAAGCTTGAGATGAAAATAAACCAGAGGAGGCAGAGAACCTGCCACTGCTTTCAAAGAAAGACAATGTAGAAAATTCCTGGCGTTTTATAGGGTTACAAGAAATCCTACACAACAAAGACAAAAGTTGAATAAAAAAAGTAAGAAAATGTATATATTAATATAATGAATGATAGGGAGGTGATTGAAACTCTAACTTCTCTGTAAAACTTCAAAGTAGTGGAGACAGATAAGACCCACTATTATCAATTCCAACACTTCACAGAGGTTCATGAATTACTAGCAATGCACTTTACCAGATTCTTCTCACACCCAAATCTTCTCCCACCTTTTTTTAAATAAAAAGCATTGTGTACCTGCTACCAAAAGATGGCAATACTAGTGACCTCTCCAATAGGCAAATATTTGTTTATAAACTCTAATATGATGTATTCATAGCCTACATCACTAAACAAACTATAAATACTTATATTGAAACAATGTATTCCAGAAAGAAAGGAAGAAAGAAAGAAAGAAAGAAAGAAAGAAAGAAAGAAAGAAAGAAAAAAAGAAGCAAGGAACGAGGGAAGGAAGGAGGGAAGGAAGAGAAAGAAAGTAAGAAAAAGAAGGAAAGAGAGGGGGGTGAAGGGAGGGAGGGAGGAGTCCCTAGAAGTCCTTGCTAAGAAGTCCCAGAGGTATAAAGAATTAATTATGGATTCAGTAATTATTTAACAAGCTGCCTGAAAGTGTCATACCATTTTACTATCTCTATTGATTACCACAATGACTTTAACTAATTTCCCCACTCATGACTTATTCATGTACAGTACTACAAATATATAAAATAGACCAAAGTATAGCGAGAATACTAGAGTTTTTGATGTCCACATGGAAAATTGTTCTCTAGAATATGTTTAAAGCAATTGACACTTGTACAACACCATCTTTAAAGCATACTTTCTGAACTGTAAAATGAACCAGTATAGATTTGGAAAGCATTTAAATCAAAACTTCTAAGGAAATACAGGACTCATCATCCTAAGGCAAGTAATAGAAGGATGAACACTTACTTGCCCAAAAAGGAAGAAAAGGATTATTAGACATTCTCACAGTCAATAATAGTCCCAAACCTATAGAGATACTATTGAAATAGGAATATGTAACTTCCTTGACCAATAGTAGAGGTTTATAATAGGTACCTGCCACTGGATTTGTTGAATGTAACAGAAATTAGTCTGCCTCCAAGCCTATGAAAAAGCTGAGAACCAAGAAAAGAATCATGAGACATATGCATGAATTCAGTCAAGAGCAAATGGCTGGGTCGTGAAGGTGTTTTGTTATTAATGGAAATGAGGTTTATCATTCTGCCATGAGAAATTACAAAAGGATTATCCTTAAAGAGCCTGGATTTAGTGATCCACGCAGATTATATAAGTAAATTATAGAACTTGTTAAACACATCACTACAAGCTGGAAAAATTTAGCACCTGTTGAATACCTAGCAAGATATGATACCTAAAAAGATACCTGGTGGCTAGACTTATGTATAAGAATTTCTTTTTCATGGACTGGCAGATGGCAAATATCCATTCTACAGCTAAGTCCTCAAAATAGCTTTGAGAACTGGAAATAAATAAATTCAACTAGAATCAGAGTATTATTATAGCAAGTACTATTGTCCACAATCATCTGGATATAACATTGATCTATAAAAACTTAAAAACAATGTTTTCAATATACATTGCCATTTCTAAGCTGAAAGACAGAAATTGAGAGAGAGAGAAAGAGAGAGAGATTTATTCTTAGTAAAAAAAATCAAAATTATATGGGAATAAGATGAGGTATATACAAGGGGTATGCTAATAAATGTTTAACAATTGGCTGTCTGAAAATATAGGTTACTTTTTGTCGGCTGTTGTTTAACTTGCATCAACACTTTCTTACCGCCTACAATAATAAAGTGACATAGCAAGTCCTGATTTGTAGCTGATTTCCAAGGTGTAAATCTAAAAATCTAACAATCTATTCTCAATGGCTTGTTTGATCTGGCTCCCACACATCCATCATCCTGTCTGCTACTGAAGTTGTACTGAAAATGCTTTAAGTGAGCCTACAAAATATGGGCTTATATCCTAATACTTTTATTCAATTATAAAAGCAGTCACTTTATCCACTTGTACAGTAGTCCACAAAATAATATATATAAAAGAATAATAGCTGGTTAGCAACTTGTGCCAAGACCATTTTTATCAGAACTCAGTCAAACAAGATGATAAAAATGATTTTTTATAAAAATAACAATTGAAATAGCTGACATTAACATAAAATTTTATCAAACTACTTTATAAATATTATCCCATCCAATCATATTATGAATCATTTTCCTCCTTTACTTTTCACCCCATATGTACTGGTGAAATTATTTTCAAAGATGGTGGCACTTTTTTTTAATCTCCCCTATCCATTAACACAGTCTTCATCTTGGTGTCAGGGTCAGACCTCCTCAGAGTGTCCTCCCATCACTAACTCTTTTTTGAAAAGGAAAAAAAAGAACTTGACAGTTCTTGCATTCTGGACTCCCTTCTAGCAAGACAAGATTAATTATGCTAATCAGCCATTGGAGGTGGTAAAATTGCATTTTTGAATATTCAAGTAGTCAGCTATGGCACCATGTATTTGCAGCCTTATTTGCATCTTTCCACCATTGTTTCTGACCTTGAAAACAGAGTTGAGTTGCTTCAAGGGTAAATGAGGAGGGGTGAAGAAAGTAAAAAGTATCCACAGTGAGCTAGAATATTTACCCAGAAATATTCAAGTAGAAAATATTCAAATAGTAGCATAATTTGTGTGAAATTTGATGAACATAGTAATAAGAACAAGAGTAAGAATAGTTCAGTCCTTCAAAGAGCTGTGATGTCCTCCATTGACATCAGGCTCTGGTACTGTCTGGTACTGAGTCTTTATGAACCAACTAGGCTAGTCCTCGGAAGATGGTTCCTATGGTGCCCCCTCAGGTTACCTACAGTTTTACAACAGTTGCCTTGCCTGGGCCTGCTTAGAAAAGAGGGGGCATCCTCTGCAGTCTCCTACAATTCCACAGAAGCTGCCTTGCCTACATCCAGTCACCCCCCTCTCATCCTCACTCCCCACACAACCACTTTCCAACTAGAGACAGCTCCCTGATATCCTAGGACAACTCCACTCCACCCAAATCCCTATGGATAATGATAGCCTACCTGAATTCATGCTTCAATAATTAATATACTTCCATGGCGCACATCTTCCCCAATCCAGTGATTATGAATCCCTGGCTGCCACTGTTCAAACCCTGTTTACTATCTCCCACTGAGTCTATCTCCCTCAAGTCATTTCCCCATTCCTCACTCTAAAGATGCCACTGTGCTCTCTGCAATGCCTGGTCCACAGGTAACTAACTGTCATCTTGTATCTTTTTCTTTCATGCTCCCTCCATCTTAATGAGATCCTATAATGCATCCTTCTGGCCACTTTTTCCAGCACTGATGATATTTTCTTTCATACTTCTGACTCATTGGTCATGATGGAGGAGTTAGAATATTCCTTGCTCTCCATTGCTACTTCCAGAATCTCCCTCTACCTCACTCAATAAACTCTCCTTTCTTGAAGTTCAATAAAAATGCTGGCGACTATTGTCTGCTGAGCTCCACTATATTCTGGTGTCTTCCTCGATGAGTTCAGTACCAAGCTCACAGTCTTTCATTCCTCTTCAACTCCTGCTTTCATACTAGAGGACTTCAACATGCACAATGATACTTCCTCAAACATTCTAATCTCCAAAGTCTTTGATTTATTCATGTTTCATGACCCCACTGCAGCTACGCACAGTGATGATCACATTCTTTATCTTGCCATCACCCACACATGTACCACTTTCATGTTCGTGAACTCTGA
Source organism: Vombatus ursinus (assembly GCF_900497805.2). NCBI lineage: Eukaryota > Metazoa > Chordata > Mammalia > Diprotodontia > Vombatidae > Vombatus > Vombatus ursinus. Next base: position 40,182,023 of record NW_020954590.1, on the reverse strand, counting down.
AATTCCCTTCTTCCATCAAAATCTATTGTCATTCAGCCTATTCATCTTCCTTGCAACACCAAACCCTGTGCTTTGCTCTCACTGTGATCTTCAATCTCTCGCTCCCTCAGTTCTTTCCGAGGCTATCACCTTGCACTTGCTACATTGTCCTCCCTTCCCTATATTTACCCTTTGGTGAACCAGGTTCAATTCTGCTTTGTCCTCTCCTTTCAAGTACCTTGCCACTTTATCATATTGACAATCCTGCCCTGCCAAGTTGCAGACTTGGATTACTCCCATCATCTCCTGCCTTTGCTCCTACTCATGTGCTATTGAATAAGACTAGAGAAAATCATGAAACTGTGCTGACTATGACCGCTGCAAATTTGTTACATTATCTGAACTGAACCCTCACTGAGGCAAGGCAATCATTTTTGCCTATTTAATAGATTCACTATCTCACTCACAACAGCACATCTTTGATTCGCTTTAAACCTCCCATAGGAGGTTTATACCTCTTCCCCCACCTCTCAGAGAAGAACCTTGCCTTATACTTCACTGAAAAAAAAGCTACCATTTGCTCTTCTCTCCTCATCTCACTTCACTCAGATGCTTTCCACTATGTCCTTCTTCACCTCTGTCACACCCTTCTTGTCAAAGCAAAGCCCTCTACATGTTCAAGTAACCTCATCTATCCCACTTTCTCCAAAAGATTAACTCCTCCCACTTTCTCACTTGTATTTTCAATGTCTCCCTGTCTAATGACTGCTTGCCTGCTGCCAACAAACATGCCCATGTGTCTCTCATCCTCAAAAACTTTCACTTGGTCCATCCATCCCTGATAACTATCACCCTATATCTCTTTTCTCTTTCATACTGAACTCCTGAAAAAGGCTGTCTGTAATTGGTGCCTACACTGCCTTTCCTCATGCTCTCTCCTTAACCCTCTGTCATCTGGGTTCGGACCTCACTATTCAACTGAAACTTCAATTGACTTTTCTCAATACTCATCCTTCTTGATCTCTCTTTGACATTGTTGATTACCTTCTTCTCTGTAATATTCTCTTCCCTCAAGGTTTTCATGACGCTACTCTTTCCTGGTTCTCCTACCTGTCTAACCTCTCCTCAATCTCCTTTTCTGGGTTTCCATACAGATCATACTCACTATCCCTGAGTGCCCCCCAGGGCTCTATTCTGGGTCTTCTTCTCTTCTCCTTCTATGCTATTTAACTTGGTGATCTCATCAGCTCCTATAGATTCAATTATCTTCTCTATCTAGATGAATTTCAGATCTCTTTGTCCAGTCCTAACATCTCTCCTGACCTTCAATCCTGCATCTCCTACTGCATAGTGTACATTTCATATACATCTTAAACTCAACATGATCAAAACTGAACTCATTATATCTCTCCCAAACTTTCCCCTCTTTCTAACTTCCCTATAACTATTAAGAGCACCACCATCATCCCAGTCACCCAGGCTTGTGACCTTGTTGTAATCTTTGATTACCGACTTTCACTCTTTATTGAAAATCTGTTGACAAGTTCTGTCTATTCAATCTTCATAGCACCTTTAATTTACGCCCCCTTCTCCCCTGTAACACTGCCATTACCCTGTCTCAGGCTTTCATCACCTCATGCCTGGATGACTGCAATAGTTTGCTGGTCTCTCCCTCAAGTCTCTCCTCATTCCAGTCCATCGTCCCCTCAGCTGTCAGATTGATCTTCCTAAAGAGCAGATCTGACCATATCACTTCCCTCTACCATTCGATAAACTCCACTGGCTTTCTGTTACATCCAGGATCCAATATAAAATCTGTTTGGCATTTAAAGTCCTTCATAACCTGCCCCCTTCCTACTTTTCCAGTATTTTTATGTTTTACTTCCCTCCAGTGACACTAGTCTCTTTGCTGTTCCTTAAATCAAAAAATAAATAATTAAAACTCCATCTCTTGTTGTTCAGTCACCTTCAATTGTGTCCAACTCTTCATGGCCCCATTTGGAGTTTTCTTGGCAAAGACACTGGAGTGGTTTGCCATGTCCTTCTCCAATTCATTTTGCAGATGAGGAAACTGAGGCAAAGAGGTTTCAGCCCAGAGTCACACAGCTAGTAAGTGTCTCACCAGATTTGAATTCAAGAAGATAATTCTTTTTTTTCCTAACTTTTTTTTTTAGGCAATTGGGGTTAAGTGACTAGCCCAAGGTCACACAGTTAGTAAGTGTCAAGTGGTTGGTCTGAGGCTGGATTTGAACTCAGGTCTTCCTGACTTCCGGGCTGGTGCTCTATCCACTGAACCTCCTAGCTGCCCCAAGAAGATGAATCTTCCTGACTCTAAGTTCACTAGCTATCCCCAATATCTGGAACTCCCCTCTAATCTCCCCCTTCTGGATCAGCTGGCTTCCTTCAAGTCTCATCTAATGTTGCATCTTCTACAAGGAACATTTCCCAGACCTCCTTAATCTCAATGCCTTCTTTTCAAAATTATCTCCAATTTATTCTGACTATATCCTGTTTTGTATATAGTTGTTCTATGTACAATTTTCAATTCAATTGTGAAATTCTTGACTGCAGGGATGTTTTGTTGCTGTTGTTTGTTTATTTATTGCCTTTCTTTCTATCCCCAAGTGTGTAGGTACAGAGCCTGGCACATAGCAGATACTTAATGAAGGGTTGCTCATTTGTCTTGACTTGACTCTGCTGGCTCCAAAGGCAATGTACTTCCCATTGTACCACTCTGCTTCTCCTATTGACAGGAATCCTATTTTTAAATTGAATAATGATCATAAAATGATCCTGATTTGAAATAATTCCTTTTTACTTTTATCTCAGGTATATTTTATAGCAGTTATACACATTGTTTTTCTAGGACTTAGCTTCAATACCTGACTTAGTTTCCATTTGTTTTCATCATCATTCATTGGAGCTTTGTGTTCTCCTGACATACCATGATACCCAAAGGGAAAAAGGATTAAACTTTTATTTTAAAAGATCTACAAGATATGTTTGAGGCTTATAAGCCTGACTCATAATAATATCATTATAATTCTTTATCCTTACATAGTACCTTTCATCAAAGGATCTTGAAGCCCTTGAAAACCATAGTTTAATCCTTGCAATGTCACTATAAAGTAGGTATTATTGCCCCTGATTTATAAATGAGGTATCTGGTATTTTAAGTGGTTAGATAGCTTATCCAGAGTCTGCCACCTGATGACAGAGCCCAACTGAACCCCAAACTGAACATCCTTTGGAAGCAGAGGGAAGGCTGTTTTAATAAAGTCATACAACATCTTTTTTTCTATCAAATAGAATCATGTTTTCAACCCACTCTCCAAAAGTATAGTTTAGACCCATTTCATACACATACACACACACACGCACACACACACACACACACACTTGTGTGTATGTATATGTGTGTGTCTTCCCCTCTTCCTTCCCACAGAAATGAGCCACAGAATATTTTCCCCCAATTTTACAAATCCTTGTACATAGATGATGACAAATCTGAAATTGACCCTTAATATGAACACAGAGAATCTATACTCTGTGGTGGAATTTTTAGTTGGAGGATAAAATTTAAGCCCAAGATTTTGGCTTAGGTGATGAGTTTACATAAATTTATAGATGCCAGGGAAGGGAGAAAAAGGGAGGAAGCAAAGGTGTGCCTGTAGGTGCCAGTTTGTGAATATGAGGGGCCACTAGCCTTAGATGGAAAGGATCTCCAGATTGCCAGAAATGAAAAAGATTAATAATAATAACTTATGTTACAAGGTATAGCCCTACGGTCTCTTCAAGGAACCTTTCATCCCACATCATCATGACTGTAACAGATGAATAGAACCTCAGCTTCTCCACATGCGAGATATCATCCGAGGCACTCCAGCCCCTCTTACGCTTAAACAACTACTATATATGCAAGGCATTATGCTAGGTTTTGGGCATTATCCTCAGCACCACCCTGTGAGGCAAGGCAAGTCATATAAGTATTATTCCCTAGAAGCATCTAGGTGGCATAGTGTATAAAGAGCCAGCATTAGAATCAGGAAGAGCTGAGTATAAATCTCTATAGATACTTGCTAGTTGGGTGACCTTGGGCAAGCCACCTCTTTCAGCCTCAGTTTCTTCATCTGTAAAATGGAGATAATAACAGCACCTGGCTTATAGGGTTGTTGTGCAAATCAAATAAGATAATATGTGGGAAGTTCTCTGTAAACCTTAAAATGCCATCTGAATGTTGGCTGTTATTTTTATCCCTATTTTACAGATGAGAAACTTGAGGCCAAGTTCACACAGCTAGTAAATAGCAGAAACAAGACACTAATCCAGGCTGAGTAATCCAAAGTTCAGTGTTCTTTCAACCAAGCCTTGCTAGCCCTCTTTGTGCTTGTTTCTTTTTACAGAATCAAAGTACATTAGAGCTAGAAAGTACCTTACTTAGAAATGATCTTATCCATCCCACACCCCATAATTTTATAGATGAAAAAGCAGGCCACAAAGGTGAAGTGTCCACCCAAGGGGGCAGAGCTGAGACTTAAAAACAGGTGGCCTAACTCCCTGTTGAATGATCTTTCTTATGGCCAATGTTTCCTCACTTCTCTGCCTGCTCTGTACCTACCCTGCCAAGGGTATGATGGAGCCAACCCAAACTGGAACATTTTCAATGTGAGCACTTACACCTCCAAAATGGACAAACATTACAAATCAAGGGTTGCTTTATTCTTTTATTGATTGTCTAATCTTAAGAAAGTGATGAAGAGAATGTACCATAAGTTAAGTTGAATTCAGATTAAACTTGAAAGTTTAGAAAGTGGAAGAGGGAGATGGTTGTTACACATTTACCAGCACACTCCTGCCTAAAACCACAGAGCGCCCTTAATACAGCACTCACTTCCATGCCCACACAAACACACAGACATTCACACACTCACTCACTCACAGGCACACATACATACATACATACTTATATACACACATACATACACATGCAAAACACCATTATCACCATCCAGGATTTGTTGCTGCTGAAACCATTGAAACTTTCTGGGCTACAGGAGATACTTTAGAGCAGGTAGTCTTTTCAGAATTTCTCAAATCACACTCACCTCAACTATTTTTACTGAGGCCTCTTTAGTGAACAGGAAGGGTTCTTTGTGCTATTTATTGGACAATCTCAAGCAAAGGAAAGAACATTATGTTCTTACACACAGACTTTCAGTGGGGAAGGGGGCAGTGCAAAAGAAGAAATCCAGCCAGTGCACACACAAACTACTTATGTTATCATGGGCAGTACACTCAATTTGTTCAGGGAAAAGGCCATTTTCCAAGAATGAAATGTAGCCATCTTGGCTGTGATACTGTGCCTTTAAGATTCTGTCTGGATTAAGTACTTGCTTATTGACTCACATCCAAAGAAAATCATGTTTCTTTTTTCTTGATAGGAGAAGCCAAACCATTCTGAAAATTGCCATGGGAAAGGGATTCATTGGACATCAACTGCTCAGATTTTTAAGCACAGTTCACTTCTCCTAATTTAAACCAAGTTCATGGGAGAAAATTTGAATGCATAGAATGTCATCATAAAGTACATCTTTTTAAAGATGTGTTTTTATAGCTTCTTCCTCGCACTTGTTAACATATTAACATTTAAAAAATATATACAACACACACATATACACATACGCTATGTGTTTATCTCTACAAAGATCCCTGGGAAGAGCCAACTTTATATCACTACCAACAGCACCACATACAGATCTGGATCTGAACTTGGCATCAGTTTAATTTATAAGATTTTTCATTCCTATGAGTCTCATTTGGAATTGATGACTATTTCTATAGTTAGGGAGCCATCTTGTGGTACAGCGTAATCCTGGCAATTCAAAGCTAGATCCCCGCTAAAGAGGAGCCGTTCAATAGAAGCTCTCTTGGATGAGGCTTGGGAATAATTCCTTGTTTGGAGCTAGTAAAGACGATTCCTTCACAATGCACATTCTGAACTAGAGTAGAATACTTAAAGAAGTGTTCTGAATTAGAGTGTGTGAATAATATAGCGAAGAATGGGTAGTGAGGACAGATTTAAGAGCTGACAAGATTCTGAGTTCTGGGAAATTTCCATAGCTATAGCTCAAGCAATAACATGTTCATCTGTCCATGGTCCTAGACAACTAATTTATCAGCAAGGATAGGAAGAAAACTGTCTGGCCTTTTCTGTGTGACAAGAAAACTTTAACAATAGACATGAGACCTTTCACAATTTCCAATAAGTCTCACAGGTCTGAAGACTGGCTACTTTTACTGGGAAAAGGAATTTCAGTAAAGCATGTCAAATTTCTCCTTGTTTTAATGTTTCTGTCAAGTACTGTAGGTTAATGTCAGTGCTACCAGAATGCAGTATTTATAGATCTCCTTCTTGCATAGAATTATCTTCCTTTCAGAGAAACATACAAGAGACAGCCTGGGTACAAGCTTTGTGGCCTTTTTATTTGATATATTCTGGTTTGAATGACAGCTGGGTTTGTTAATTATGACTGCTGGGTATTCTGGAAAAATATAATAAGGATTTTCATCAAATCATTTAAAAGGAATAGAATAATAACATCTGCAAACACTTGGAATAAGTTTAAGACTTCTGTCTAAGGACATGAACAATGGCTTGAGACTCACAATAAACATACATAGGTAGATTTTGTGAAGCTAGAAATTTTATTATGGAAACAAAAATATCCAAAGTTGATTTTTAAAAGGCTCAGTGCCATAACAGAATGTTTTAAAATGTGTTTTGTGGAAGTCGTGAGAGTTAAATAAACCATAACAAATTGATCCGAGTTGTAGGTGTTAAGAAATAATTCAGAATTGTGTCCTCAGGTGACTATTATTCTCACCATGTGAATTAGATGTCAACACGCAAGCTCTGGCCTCATTGTCCTAGAAAGTCTAGTTGCATCTCCCCCTCTGTGTTTTAAGGGGACCCTTTCTCTAATACCATCTTGACCCCCCTATTCCAGTGTGCTTTTCACCTGCATTGTTAATTGCCAGTGATTAGGACCCTAGTGACAATTACCATCAGTTAGCTTTTACAAAGGAGTAGCTTTTACTTTGTAGATGCAGCAAGAATAAACATTTCTTCCCAAGACCTCGGAGGTACACTCTCTTATACCACCCCATTCTCTGGAAAGAATGGACTTAAACTTAAAGTATTGTCTATTCTATCGCACCAAGTTCACTTTCAAGTGCAGCATAATTACTGCTGGATTGAGCTGGGCAGCTCTCTTAGGACTCATCACCATCTAAATTCTGGCACATCCTGGCATGTACTCCAACTCCCAAAGTTCTAGTGGATCACTTTCCAGACCTCTTGAAGCTCAAAAGTCATGGTCATCTGCAACCACCTTTACCTAAAAGCAAGAAAAAATAGACACAACAAAGTCAGAAGCAACAACAGGGCCCCCAATTCAAGGGCCTCATAGCCCCAGCAGGGAATTAAAGGCCTGACTCCTCTTTCCACACTTTCCATACACATTTGATCTTAGGCTCTGTGTCATCTGCTGGCCTTAGCCAACAAATCCTATCCATCCTTCAATAGGGATTGGGTCAGGGTGTGGATTTGTGATTTAATTGATGCAGGGACTTCCCAGTGAGGAATTTTCTCTACCTCTTAAAGCCTTGGAGAAAGTTAATTGTCCAAGGTCACATAGCCAGACACTAGGTGTGAGACATGATATTTGAACCGGGTCTTCCTGGTTCTGAAGTTACTTATCCACTACTACATGCCTCTTCTCAATACCTATCCTTCAAGATGCATCTCAGAACCCACCTGTAAAGCTTCCTTGGATGCATTTTCCAGCCTTTAGTGACCTTGCCTTTGAACTCTTACAGTACTTAGGGTTGATATCACATAGTTTAACAATTAAAACCACAAGACCTGTTGTTTTATTCTTTTATTGCTCAATGTGCTAGGATTATTCTATTTATCTGCTTTTCCTCTCTTCCTCTACTCTCACCCAGTATTGGGTGACCTGAGCGACCGGAGGCATTTTGGATGATCATATATAGAGAACTGGAAGTAATCTTAGAGGCCATTTGGTCTGATGTCTTCTTTTTGCAGATGAGGAAACTGAGGTCCAGAGAGGCTGAATGAATTTCCCAAGGTCATGTAGGTGATAAGTGGCTGAAACAGGATTTGAATTCCATTAATTTGCAAGCTCCTTTAGGGTAGAGATTATCTCTCTTTTTGCATTTTGCCTCTTTTTATATCCCATGTAGCACATTGCCTGGCACTTAGTAGATGCATAATGAATGTTTATTGATTAATTATTGATTAATTGAACTCAGGTCCTCTGACTCCAAATCTAACGCTGAGGAATGTATGTAGGTGGATGGACTTGGAGACTAGCAGAAACTTGGAGAGAGAGAGGAAAAAATAAAAGAACCAGAGGAAAAAAAGCCTTGGTATTAGAGAGTGAAGATGTCTGGAAATTTTGACATTATCTTGCATAGGAGAATTGGCGACAAAATATGGAAAATCCTAGAAACTAGTCTTTATCTTGACTGAGAAACTGTATGTACTATGTAAGGAAGCAAAGGAAAATCATGAGGAATGGCAGGAAATTGGAGGAAGAATCTTCTCCCCTACTTCAGTCCTCTCTACCTACAAGAGAAATGAGTGAAGCTAGGATTTGTGAGGTCCTTGAGAGCGAGGACTCTTTCGGTTTTTTTCCTTGTGATCTGATTAGTAGGGTACTCTATATAGTAAGTGCTTAATAAATGTTTGTTGAATTGACTTAAATTTAATTGAGACCTACAGTGACAAGGAATTTATGTAGATCTTTGGGACCAATGGTTACTCATTCTACGGCCTTTGTTTTGTTTTCTTTCTTTTTAAAAAATTTTTCTATCACACTTAGCACAATGCTTTGCACACAGTGGGTGCTTAATATGTCCTTTTAATTTAATTTAAGGTTATAAACTGCTTTCTTACATCTGGGGAATGTTTTAGTATCCTGAGATATACCATGCATAGATTTTCCTAGGTTTCCTGGGTAGGTACAAATGAGCCAAGGGAAGTGAGAAAATTCCCCAGTCTCTCCCTTCAGTTATAGTCCTCCATCTCCAACTCTTTCTGCCTGGATGTTACACTGGCATCTCAAAGTCAGCTTATCCAAGATGGAATTAATCATCTTCTCTAAATCAGATTCTTCCACTCACTTCCCTATTTCAATTGGTAATTCAATCATTCCCTAGTCAACCAGCCTTAAAATCATTGAGTGAAATAACTCTCAGTTGCCAAATTTGAATCATTCTACTTCTGCTCCATCTCCAACAATTCTTTCCATTCACAGGACAACCATTCTCATCCAGGCTATCTTATGGTGGACTCTCTTTACGTGGACTATTGTAACAGTATCCTAAATAGTCCTTCCCCCTCTAGTTCGTCTTTCAACTGCCAAAAATAGTCTTCTCAATGTATAGGTTTGACAATGTAACACCCCTTTCCCCCAATCAAAAATTATGAGTTGGTGCTTTATCTATCTTAAAAAATAAATACAAATTCCTTAGCCTGGAACTTACAACCCTTCACTAACTGACTTCAACCTCTCTTTCCATATTTATTTTATATTATTCTCCTTTATGCTTTCTACCTTCCAGATCAACTGGACTATAATTATCCCTTCCACATCATGGGGGTTAGGGACACAGTGCCCCCACAATCTGGAAAATCCAAGTAAAATTTTTTGGCCCTCCCTTTGCACCAGAGAAGTCTGAATTTTTTTTAATTTTTCTTTTATGGGGTGTTTACAGTACCTTATTGTAAAATTTGGGTGAAGTATTTGATCATAGGCTCTGTGTCATCTGTTGGCCTTCATGTGTAATCTGCGACTTCTGCAAAATTCCAAAAAAAAATTCCCATTTAATTTCTTATGCTGCTCCATGATATTTGGAAACTGAGATAGGGGAAGTCACACTGTGAAAGGGATAACTGTAGTTAACCCTTCTCTTTCTGCTGACTCCCACCTCCATGAATTTTCTAAGGTCCTTCTTCATCTACATCTTTTGAAAGCCTTCTCTGCTTTTGAGGTTCAGCTCAATGACTACTTTCTCCCTGAAGCCTTCCTTGATAGCTGAAACTGAAGATATTCTCCTCCTTCTTCCAACTTTACAATTTGACGTTGTCTGGATCTCCCTTTTGCCTTGAATACATTCCACCTGGTTAATAAACATCTTTAAAAGCAAACAGTGGTTCCAAAGAGACAATATGGCTTCTCAAGAGCAGGTGATGCCTGACTAAACTAATTTCATTTTTTGCTATGGTTACTAGATTGGTCAGGGAATTCAATAGCTGTTAATTTACCTAGATTTTAACAAATCACTTAACATGGTGTTTCATACTATTTTTATGGATAAGATGGGAAAATGTAGGCAAACTAATAGTTAGGAAGATTTGGAAATGGTTAAATAAATAGGCTAGTTCAGTGTCAAGTTTCAAGGAAGTTTCTAGCAGAGTTCTCCAGAGATCTGTCTTTAGTCCTTTGCAATTTAGCATTTTTATCAGTGACTTGGATAAAGGAGTAAACATCATGCTTATCAAATTTGCATGTGAGGCAAAGCTAAGAGGGGTAGCTAACAAATTGGATGACAGAGTAAGGATCCAAAAAGCTATCAGTAGGATAGAGTGTTGAGCCAAATATAATATGGTAAAATTTGGTAAGGATAAATATAAAGCCTTGGGTTCAAAAAAATCCATCCTGCCAGTTCAAGGAGACATTATGACTAGGAGCAATTGTCTGAAAAATGTTTAGGAGTTTTAGTGGACTTCAAGTTTAATGTAAGTCAGCAACATCCTATGGCCATGAAAAAAATTGAGTTCAGTCTTCAACTGCCTTAAGAGAGGTAAAGACACAATCACAAGTGAGATGACTGTATTTCTGTACTCTGCATTGGTCAGACCACATCTGAAGCATTGTATTCATTTCCAGACCCCTCGTTTTGGGAAGGACATCAGTAAACCAGAAACAACCAGAGGAGGGCCAACAGGATAGTGAGAGGATTCAAGGTCTTGCCATATGCCTAAGATCAGTTGGAGGAATTAAGGATATTTTTCCTGGAGAAGAGAAGACTTAAGGGGTGGGAAGCAGGAGCCCTATGTTGAAGTAGTTGAAGGACTATCTTCTAGCAGAGACAATAAACTAACTTCTGCTTAGTCCCAGTAGGCAGAATGAGAAGTACTGTGTGCAACTAAAATAGGTCACCTATGTCATTTCTAAGGCACTGTCCAGCTCTCAGGCTATGATCCCAAATTGCAAAGAGGCAAACTTAAATATAATAGAAGGGAAAACTCTCTAATTTTCTACCTAAAAGAGCTGCCCAAAAGTGCAATGGAATGTCTTGGGAAGTAGTAGATTCCTCCTCACTAGAGGTTTTCAAGCACTGGCTGGATGGCTAGTTGTTAGGTATGACATAGGGGCAAGTTTTGTTCCTATCTTGTCTCCATCCTTGTCAATGATATCCTTTTGAATATCTTGGGTCATACCTAAGATGAGAATAGCTCTTCCTTTGAGTTACCTGTCTTTCATTTCCTGATTTGTTTTCTTAGAAATCTTGGAAGTGATCTCCTCACTGACATTTAATTGAAACAAAAAAGATTGTATTCTGTCTGTTGGATTAACTGGCCTCTAAGGTCTTTTCCAACTCTGAGATTGAGAGATAACACTTGTGATACTTATTTACGTACATGTGTAACCCATATTTCCTCCCCTAATAATCACCAATAAATAAATTGTAAGAACCTTAAGTGTTAGGACTATATTGTTTTCCATTATTGTAAGGGCTTAATTAACATTTGCTGAGTTGAAAGGAAGTGATCCTGGCCCTTTGTGCAAAGAAAGTCTCCCCACAGTACCTAGGCTAATATTGAGCACATAACAGGTACTTGATGATTATTTATTAATTGATTCATTAAAATGATTATAACAGGCAGCTCCTCAAAGCAAAATTCTGAAAGGCAAATTTTGTCTTAGCCATTGTTCCCTCTTTTCCTGTGCCTGGCAAATAATAAACACTAAATAAATAAATGTCTTTTCATTCATTCTTCCAATTTTAATAATCCTTCCCACCCCCAAACAATCCAGTACCCTACTGATATTCTATAGCTTCCTGTGTCCTTCACTCTAATTTTAAACCCTACCTACAAGCCTATTCTTCCCAAATAAGGTCCCATGTTCCCAACTCCCTTTACTTGATCAAAACTTTCATTCAGACCCTAGCTTATCTAATCATACTCAACTAATTCATCCCAAGATGTTAATGGCTGATAATGGCTCTTGGGCTCATAGTCCTATAGAGAAAGGGACCTCAAAGGCCATGTAGTCCAACCCCTTCATTTTACAGATGAGGCACTAAAGCCCAGGGAGGTTAAATCACTTGCCCAAGGTCACACAGATCATATGTATACAAGATGCTCACCCTCCTAAGGTTTTTAAAAAGGAATTTCTGGAGACATAATGCCTTAGCCAAAAGGAATGAATCTTTAATAACAGAATTTTCAGACTAATAGTGGATGTATTATGGATCATAGGATTATAGATTTAGAGCTTGATGGAACTTCAGAAGTCATCTGGTCCAGTCTCCTCATTTTTATGGTTAAGAAAATTGAGACTTGCTCAATTATTATCTACAAAGGTAGATAAATAAACTGACCTAGATGATGCGATTTTAAGGATATTGGAGGAAGATCGTCACTCATAGTTCATCTATCAGTTCATCACAGGATCTAAAATTCAACCACTCAAGATTCTTTTGGTTTAAGGGTGACTCGACCTATTACCTTGTAAACTCAACCTATTATCTTTTAAAATCTAGAACCCCCATACCTCATTAAATTCCATTTGCCACCAGCTGCTTTGCTTGTTTTTACTACACCATCATCATCATTTCCTCCCTCCCCACCTCCCCAAAATAAGTTCATCACCAGAAAACTCATCATCATGGAGATTGCTTCAGCTTTGGTATACATACCTCATTAGTACCCTCAGTTGCTTCTGTCGTTCTGACTGGAGGACTAGAGGGCAAAGCAAAAAACTCCTCCCATAGTCTCCCTTAATAGAGGTCAAAATCCTTTCCATCAGTTCATTTGCCACCAGCCGTTCTGTTTGATTTCAACTCCACCACCACCACCATCATCATTATGCCCCTGTTACTGGGTGCCCTCTGGCACCCTCTCCACCTCCTTTTCAACTTCCTTTTGTGTATTGTCTTCTTGCATTTGATTTTGAGTTCCTAGAGGGCAGGGACTATCATTCTTTTTCTTATTTTCATCCCCAGTAGCTTAGCACAGTGCCTGGCACATAGGAGGTATTTAATAAATGTTATCTCATCATAAATTGTTATCAGTTGATGACATCTTCTTCTTGAAAATTAGTTTGCTTTTTAAATGTGTTTTTGTTTCTATCTGTCGCTTCCCAATATTCTCACTCTAATATGACCCTCCCTTGTAATAACAGTGCAATTAGGCAAAATAAACCAATATATTGATGATGCCTGACATTTCACAACTCCTTCCACTACTTTACTCCCTTGAAAAGAGGGAGGCATGTTTCATCATCAATCTTTGTAAGCTGGTTTATCAGATGCTTTCCAGCAACAGCTTGATGAGGCTCAAAAGTGAGAAAGAAAAGGCAGATCCAAATAAATTTTGGAGAAAATAAAACCTCATGGAACATTTTCACAAAGGTCCAAAAAGGTACAAGTAAAAGTCTTGACTAAGAATATATATAAAAGAAAGTGGGAATCCTTCCCTTTCCCTCCTTCCCAAGAAGAGTTGTAATAGTCTTCCAATGGGGGAAAAAAAGAAAACTTTATAAATGAGATGACTGTGAGGAAAGTTTAAATTTTCATTCAAGTCTCTTTCCATACCAGATATTTCTTTCTAGACAAAGATCTTATCAATTTAATAATGAGTGTGGGAAAAGTTTCAGTCTCAATCCAAACCCTATTCAATATAAGAAAAATGTGCCCTGTAGAGAAACTATTTAAATATAATGAATGTAGGAAATATGTTGGTTGGAAGTGAGACTTTATTCAGCATCAGAGAATCCATATAAAAAAGGGGACCCTACAAATGTACCATATGTAAAAATTGGTTCAGTTGAAACTCCCATATTATGCAATACCATAGAACCCACACTGGGGACATGTGAAAGTGTTATGTGGAATATGAAGACATGAGAATCCATTCAGAAGAATTTGTAAATGCATTGCCCATCCTTGTCATCAATCTATATTTTTGAGTGTATTCCAGCAGAGGCTCAATGATGACTTGTTAGGGATGGCACAGAAAGATTCTTGTTCCTTTCTTATCCCCATCCTTGTCAATGACATATTCTTTTGAATATCTTGGATCATACCTAGGGCAAGGCCAGTACTTACTTTGGGCTACATATCCTTCATTTCCTCATCTATTTTCTTAGAAATTATGCCATCCTTCATAATGTTATTTAATTGAAATGAAAAGATTATATTCTATCTTGGGGGGGGAGGAATATATTGATGACAGGTGAAAAGAAGTGAACTGAAGGGATAGGTTTAGAGAAGGAGTGGTTCCTTAGGGAGAGCAGCCTTACAGCAAAGTAGGGGGCTCTGGTTAGTCATGCTTTGGGAAACGGAGGGGCAGGAGGACAGGTGCCCCAGGAAGGAGACAAAGGGTGAAGAGGAGGTTAGAAGATCCCAAAGGCAAACTTCACCTGCTTCATTATTTTATTGTAAGCCATCACTGAGCTTCTGTGAAGATTAGCAGCTCTTACGCGAGTCATTCAAACTGGGAAACTACTGGGGGATACAAGTCTACATAAAAACTTATTGTCTAGGCTATTCATTTAGTACACATCCCCTACCAATTCATAGAATCATTATTAGTGTGCTGATCTTACCAAAAGACTATGGTCCTTGAAGTCAGAGTATTTAATACACGTTACTTCTTATGGATGGTGACTTGGGCACTATCATCTGATGCTAAGATTGATATTGTCATTTCATGCTGGGAAGACAATTACTTTTAAAAGTGTTTTCCAGACACTCCAGTAGTTCGAGAATCCTTGAGTTCCTCCCTGCTGTTCTATCTCTACCGATGCAAAATGAAGCCCTTCCATGACTTAGTAGATGGTTCAATGTGTTGTTGAGGCTAAGACAATTCAGCAAGTCAAGTCAACAAGCATTTATTAAATTCTAAGACCCAGGAACTGTGTTAAGTGCTAGCAATACAAAGAAAGGCAAAAATAACCTTTGCCCTCATGGAGTGTACATTCTAATGGAGGAGAGACAACATGCTACACACACACACACACACACACACACACACACACACACATGGTAAATTAGAGGGAATATCAGAGGGAAGACATTACCATTGAGAGGAACTGTGAAAGACCTCACAGAATCTGAGTTTTAAATTGAGACTTGAAAGAAGCCAGGGCAGTGGTCATGCAGAGATAAGCTGGGAGTGAACTCAAGGTATGAGGTCAGTAAATGTCATGTGCAAGGAACAGCAAGGTGGCCAATTTCACTGGATCATAGAGTACATAGAGGAAAGGAAAGTATAAAATTGGAAGAATAAGAAGGGGCCAGATTGACAAGGGATTTAAAATTCAGAGATATTCTTTGATTCTGGAGTTAAGAGAGGGCCACTAGCATTTACTGAACTGTGTGGGGTGGGGGGAAAGGAGTGGAGAATGGTGACATGGGCAGGGTCAGATTTGTACCTTAGGAATATCGCTTTGGCAGTTAAGTGGAGGATGGACTAATATAGGGAAAGACTTGAGGTGAGGAGACTAAGTAGAAGATTATTGCAATGGTCCAGGTATGAGGTAATGAAGGTATGTGCCAGGACAGTGGCAATGTCAGAGGAGAAAAGTCAGCCAGCCAGTCAATAAACATTTATTAAGCACTTATTATATGATACCATGCTAAGCACTGGGGATACAAAGAAAGGTAAAAGACCGTCCCTGCTCCCAAGGAGGTAACAGGCAACATATAAACAACTGTGTACAAACAAGCTATATAATACAAGACAAATTAGAAATAATCAAGAGAAAGAAGCCACTAGAATTAAGAGGAATTGGGAAAGCCTTCCTGTAGAAGATGGGATTTTAGCTGGAGCTTGAAGGAAGTCAGGAGGCTAATATGAGAAAGGAGAGAGTCCTAGGCATGAGGGACAGTCAGTGAAATATCCAGAGTTGGAGGATGGAGCATCTTGTTCAAGGAATAGGAAGAAAGCCAATGTCACTGAAACAAAGAAAGAATATGTAGGGGCAAGTAAGGTGTAAGAAAACTGAAAAGGTGTTGGGTGGGGGACAGGTTATGAAGGATTTAGAACACCAAACAAGATTTTATATTTGATCCTGGAGTTAATAAAGAGCCACTGGAATTTATTAAGTAGGGGAAAATATAAGAGAGATGTTATTAACATAGAGTCAACAAGAGTTGTTAACAGATTGGAAACGGGGAGTGAAGAGTCAATAATGACACTTAATTTGCAAGTCTGGGTGAGTGGAAATGCCCTTGACAGTAATAGGTAAGTTAAAAATGGTTGGAGTCAGTGGGGAGGGGGAAAGGTAGTGAAGCTAATTAGTTCAGTTTTGGACATGTTGAGTTTAACAGGACTGTGAGACAGACAATTCAAGATGTCAGATATGCAATTGGTGATATCAGCCTAGGAGTCAAGACAGAGGTGTTAAGACTGGATTAATAGAGCTACAAATATCTACAGAGAGAGGTCATTGAATGTATGGGACCTGAGGAGATTACCAAGTAAAAGAAAATAGAAGGAAAATAGAAGAGGACCCAGGACAAAGCCTTGGAGGACATCTATGGTTATCAGGTGGGAACCAGATGGAGATCAAGGAAAGGCAACTGAGAGAAAGCAGATAGAAGAACAACCAGAAAAGAGCAGTGTCATATAAACCTAGAAAGAAGAGAGTATCAAGGAGAAGAGGTTGATTGACAGTATCACAGACTGCATAGAAGGCAGAAAGAATGAGATTTGAAAAGGCCATTAGCCTAAGAGTGCAGATCAAAGTTTATTTTCTTTGCTTTCTTTATTACTTTTTTTTTGAGGGGGGGGAGCAAACATGGTTGAAGCAAGATTTTTTTTTATTGACTATATATAGTTGTAATGAGTTTCATTTTTATTGATTTCTCAATAGCTGGGGGATGGGAAGTGGGAAGAAGAGATTTCAGAATTAAAATACAATGAAACAGAATTTTTTTAAAAGGCCATTAGAGCTTGACATGATCGTACAATCCTATAATCCTTGCTAAGGGGGAGCTAGAAGTTTGGGGACAGTGGTAGGACCAGGTTGTCCTAAGTATGGGCAAATAGGTTGGAAATGAAACAGGAAAGAGAAAAGAAGGGAGAGGAAGAGAAGAAGCGGGTAAGACAGGGGAGGAAGGGGAAGAAACAAAGGGGAAAAGAGGGAACGGGGATAAGAAAAGAAAAAGCTTGGCAATTAAGAGATATTTGGTAACTTTGTAGAAAGAAGATTTAGTTGAGTAATAAGATCAAAAGCCAAACTGCAAAGAATTAAAAAAAATTGAGAAAAGAGAAAGTGGAGGCAACTATAGTAGATGGCCTTCTCAAGGAGTTGCCACAAAAGGGAGAAGAGAAATAGGATGAGATCTAGTGGAACTGGATGGATCAAGTGAGGGTTTTTTAAGGATGGGAGATGAGATTGTACACACAGACAATAAGAAAGCAGGCAGTAGATAGGGAAAGATTAAAGATTAGTAAAAAAGCAGGGAAGATAAAAAAGGGTTAGGGAAAGGAGAGGGCAATCTACCAGAGGATACAAGATAGAATGGGATCAATGGTCCAATTAGAGAGGCTTGCCTTGGGCAGGAGAAGGGCAACCTCCTCATGTGAGGAAAGAGAGTAGGGGAAGACATCCAAGTTATGTGAGAGGAGAAGGTAGAAGAGAGAGCTCTCTGTGAATAATCTTAATTTTTTCGGGGAAGTATGAAGCAAGGTTCTCAGCAAGAGGGTGGGAGGAAGGGTGCCACAGGAGATTGGAGAGGGCAATTCATTACCTTGTGGCTAACCCCCTGGGGCAGACCTCTCCAAACTTTCCTAGGCTGCAATGTAAGATCCCCTGCAGGGCAAAAGCCATTCCAGGTGAGTAGAACATGCTCCTAATGGGCAAAGCCTTAGAGAACCCAAAGGCACTACCTGACAATGAGTCATCAGAATAAGACTCAGAGAAATTCTTATAAATTGTGAGATAGAATGGTTTCTATTTAAACTCCATAGCCAATTTTGTCTTATCTAAAAGCTGATAATGGAGTTATTTCATTTATCCATTTCCTTGTGTTCTTTTGCTATCTTCTACTGGGTGATCACTTTGCATCTTGTAATCACTTCCCAGAGAAGTCAGGCAAGGGCATAAAGAACCAGTAGAATCTGCATGATTTGAGTCTACTTTGTAGAGGGCTCCAGGAAAAGTTCTGGTAGAACAAGAGACCAACTCTTGGATGCAAGGAAGTTTGGCAAAGAATTTTTGGCAAAGGTACTGTGGTCTTTTGAAAAGAGGAGGACTTCTGGTGCCATAATGGCAGAGTGAAGAAGGAACCCTTTGAAGCTCTCCAAAATTCCCCTCTAAATAACTAAAAAACCACCTCAGAATTGGTCTAGGAGCAGGGAAGCAGCTTGCCAGCCTGGTAAGAAAGGTCTGTTTCAATGGTGTAGGAGGGGAGCAAGGTCCAAGAACAGTAGCAGCAGCAGCAGCAG
This sequence comes from Vombatus ursinus, assembly GCF_900497805.2. Classification (NCBI taxonomy): domain Eukaryota; kingdom Metazoa; phylum Chordata; class Mammalia; order Diprotodontia; family Vombatidae; genus Vombatus; species Vombatus ursinus. The sequence continues at coordinate 40,163,272 of NW_020954590.1, read as the reverse complement.
CAGCAGTGGGGGGTGGGGGTAGAGAGGGAGGAGGAGGCATAGCCTCATAGCAGGGGGCCTGCAGCAGGGCTCCATGCCAGAGGCAATCCACCAGTGAGGCCCTACCCTCTGGCCAACCAGCAGCCCCTAAGGCAAATGAATGGTCTGTGTAGAGAGTAGCAAGGCCCCAACCTATAGTCTTTACCCCCAGCATAAGCCACCAGGGAGGCCTTGACCCCATTGCTGACCAGTAAGGAAGCCCTGCCCCAGGGCTGGCAAACAGCAAGACCTTGCCCCTGGGTCCTACCAGCAAAGAGACCCTGTTTCCATAGCAACCCAACAGCAGAGCCCCACCCCTGGGACAGACCAGCAGCTAAACCCCAAAGCCAGGGGAGTCCAACAGGGAGACCCCACCACCCCATAGTACAACCAGAAGGGAAGCCTACCTTCCAGAGGAAGCAAGGAGCTAAACACTGAAGCCAATTAAAACCAGCAGTAAGACCCAGAGCTCCAGCCTCCAGTACAGGACAAGAGAGCAACTCTCATATAAAAACATGAAGTCTCACAAAAAAGACAGAAACAACAAAACAAGCAAAAAGACAAAAACAACCAAAAACAACCAAAAAAGGGCTTGACTATAGAAAGTTACTATGGTAATAGGGAGGATCAAGACATAAACTTAGAAGAGGACAATGGTGTCAAAATGGCTACATGTAAAGCCTCAAAGAAAAATGTAATTTGGTCTCAGGCCCAAAGAGAATTTTTGAAAGAGCTGAAAAGGGATTTTAAAAAGCAAATTAGAGAAGTAGAAAAAATTGGGAAAGGAAGTGAGATTAATGCAAGTGAATCATAAAAAAAGAATCAATAGCATGGGAAAAGATATACAAAAATTCACCAAGGAAAATAACACCCTAAAAAATAGAGTTGCCAAATGGAAAAATACAAAATCTCACTGGAAGAAAATAATTCCTTAAAATTAGAACTGGGCAAGTGGAAACTAATGACTCTGAGATGTCAAGAAACAATAAAAGTAAAGCAAAAAAAGTAGTTAAAAAAAGAAAAAAAATGTGAAATTTCTCATTGGAAAAACAACTGACCTAGAAAATAGATCCAGTAGAGATAATGTAAGAATGATTGGACTACCTAAAAGCTATAATTAAAAAAAAAAGCTAGACAACATTTTTCAAGGAATTATCAGATAAAACTGTCTTGATGTGGTAGAACTAGAAGGCAAAACAGAAATTGAAAGAATCTACTGATCATTGCCTGAAAGAGATCCCAAAATGAAAACTCCCAGAAACATCATAGCCAAATTCTAGAACTCACAGATCAAGGAGGAAGTATTGCAAGCAGCCAAAAACAAACAATTCAAATATCATGGATCTACAGTCAGGATTACACAGGTTTTGCAGTTTCCACCTTAAGGAACTGGAGGGCTTGAAATAGGACATAGTGGAAAACAAAGGAGTTAGGATTTCAACCAAGAATCACCTACCCAGCAAAACTGAATATAATCTTTCAGGGGAAAATGGACATTTAACAAAATAGAGAATTTTCGAGCATTTGTAATTAAAAAAACAGAACTGAATCAAAAATTTGACCTCTAAATATAAGACTCAAGGGAAACATAAAAAGGTAAAAAAAGAAACAAAAAAGAGAATACATAAGAAATTCAATAAGGTTAAACTGTTTATATTTCTACATGTCAAGATGATATTTGTAACTCTTAACAACTTTATTGCTATAAGAGCAATTGGAAGGAGTATATGTAGACAGAGGCTGTGGATATAAACTAACTTTGATGGGATGATACCAAAAAAATAAATAAATAAAACAAAATAAAGAGGTGAGAAAGAAAATTGCATTGGAAGGAGGGGGGGGGATTAAATGGAGTAAATTATCCCACATAAAAGAAGCATGAAAGAGTTATTATAATGGAGAGGAAGATGGAGAAGTCAGTGGTGGCAAAACTTAAACCTTACTCTCAACAAAACTGGATCAAAGAAGGAATAACATACATACTCAGTTGGATATAGAAATCTATCTTACCCTATAAGGAAGCAAATAAGGGTGAGGACAATAGAAGAGGGAGGGAGGACTGATAGAAAGGGAGGGTATAATGGATAAGGTGGTGATCAGAAGCAAAACACTTATGAGGAGGGAATGGTTTAGGGGTGAAGCTGAGGGGGTATAAACAAGAGAAAATAGCATGGAGGGAAATACACAGTTATGATAAATGTGAATGGGATGAACTCACCCATAAATCAGAAGCAGATAGCAAAATGGATTAAAAATCAGAATCCTACAATATGTTGTTTACAAGAAATACATTTGAAGCAGAGCAATACACACAGGGTAAAGGTAAGGGACTGAAGCAAAATCTATTATGCTTCAGCTGAAGCAAAGAGAGCAGGGGTGGCAATCAAGATCTCAGACAAAGCAAAAATGAAAATAGATAAAGAAGGAAACTATATTTTGCTGAAAGGTGCCATAGACAAAGTCATATCAATACTAAATATATATATATGCACCAAATAGTATAGCATCTAAATTTCTGAAGAAGTTGAATGAGTTATAAAAGGAAATAGATAACAAAACTATATAATGAAGGACCTCAACTTTCCCCTCTCAGAACTAGATAAATCTAACCAAAAAATAAGCAAGAAAGAAGTTAAGAAGGTGAATAAAATTCTGGAAAAGTTAGATATGATAGATCTCTGGAGAAAATTGAATGGGAATAGAAAGGAATATACCTTTTTCACACCAGTACAAGGAATAAATGGTGTATTCCTTAAAATAACAAGTAGCATCTACCTAAAACCTTTAGTAAGCATCATATGTAATAGGGACAAGCTAGAAGCATTTCCAATAAGATGGGGGGTGAAACAAGGATGTCCATTATCACAACTTTTGTTCAATATCATTAGCTTTAGCAATAAAAAAAGAAAAAGAAATTGAAGGTATTAGAATAGGCAAAGAAGAAACAAAGCTATCACTCTTTGCAGATAATATTAGGATATACTTAGAGAATCCTAGAGAATCAAGTAAAAAACTACTTGAAATAATAAACAACTTTAGCAAAGTTGCAGGATATAAAATAAACCCACATAAATCATTGGCATTTCTATATATTACCAACAAAGCCCAACAGCAAGAGATAGAAAGAGAAATTTCATTTAAAGTTACTATAGACATTATAAAATATTTAGGAGTCTACCTACTGAAACAAACCCATGAACTATATGAACACAATTACAAAACACTTTCCACACAAAGTCAGATCTACATAATTGGGAAAACATCAGTTGCTCATGGGTAGGCCGAGCTAATATAATAAAAATGACAATTCTACCTAAGCTAATTTACTTATTCAGTGTCATACCAATCAAACTACTAAAAAATTATTTTATAGAGCTAGACAAAACAATAACAAGATTCATTTGGAATAACAAAAGGTCCAGAATATCAAGGGAACTGATGAAAAGAAATACAGGGGAAGGTGGCCTAGCCATTCCAGATCTTAAATTGTATTATAAAGCAGCAATCATCGAAACTACTTGATACTGGCTAAGAAATAGAGGGGTAGATCAGTGGAATAGGTTAGTTATGCAAGACACAGTAGCCAATGACTACAATAATCTACTTTGTTAAACCCAAAGACCCCAGCTTCTGGGATAAGAACTCACTATTTGACAAAAACTGTTGGGAAAACTGGAAAAGAGTATGGCAGAAACTAGGCATAGACCAAAATCTCACACCTTATACCAAAATAAAGTCAAAATGGGTTCATGATTTAGACATAAAAACTGATACTATAAGCAAACTAGGAGAGCAAGGAATAGTTTACCTATCAGATTTATGGAGAACAGAAGAATTCATGACCAAACAAGAGATAGAGTACATTACAAAATGCAAAATGGATAATTTTGATTACATTAAATTGAAAAATTTTTGTACAAACAAAGCCAATGGAACCAAGATTAGAAGGAAAGTAGAAAATTGGGAAAGAATTTTTACAACTAATGTTTCTAATAAGGGCCTCATTTCTAAAATATATAGAGAATTAAGTCAAATTTATAAGAATCCAAGTCATTCCCCAATTGATAAATGGTCAAAGGATATGAACAGGAAGTTTTCAGATGAAGAAATTAAAGCCATCTATAGTCATATGAAAAAATGCTCTAAATCACTATAGATTAGAGAAATGCAAATCAAAACAACTCTGAGGTACTACATCACACCTATCAGATTGCCCAACATGACAAAACAGGAAAATGATAAATGTTGAAGATGTGGGAAAGTTGGAGCACTCATGCATTTTTGGTGGAGATGTGAAATGATCCAACCATTTTGGAGAGCAATTTGGAACTACACCCAAAGGGCTATAAAATGTGCACACCCTTTGACCCAGCAATAGCACTTCTAGGGCTGTATCCCAAAGAGATCATACAAATGGGAAAAGGACCCACATGTACAAAAATATCTATAGCAGCTCTTTTTGTTGTGACAAAGAATTGGAAATTAAGGGAATGCTCATCAATTGGGGGAAGGCTGAACAAATTGTGGTATATGAATGTGATGGAATACTACTGTGCTATAAGAAATGATGAACAGGTGGACTGTAGAAAAACCTATAAAGACTCGTATGAACTGATGCTGAGTGAAGTGCGCAGAACCAAGAGAATGTTGTACACAATAACAGCCATGCTGTGCAATGATAACATTGATAGACTTAGCCCTTCTCAGCAATGCAAGGATCTAAGACATCTCCAAAGGTCTCGTGATAGAAAATGCTATCCACACCCAAAGAAAGAACTATGGAGTTTGAATGCAGATTGAAGCATAGTATTTGCTATTTTTTTCTTCTGTTTTGTTTTATTTCCTCTTTCTGATACCTCCTCCTATTGGTTCTAATTTTTCCTTACAACGTGACTAATGTGGAAATATGTTTAATAAAAATGTATATGTATAGCCTATCTCGGATTATGAGCCATCTTGGGGAGGGAGGTGGAGAAAAATTTAAAACTCAAAAGCTTATGGAAGTGATTGTTGATAAGTCAAAATAAATTAATAAAAAATAAAGTTAAGGGGGCAGCTAGGTGGTGCAGTGGATAGAGCACCGGCCCTGGATTCAGGAGGACCTGAGTTCAAACAGGGCCTCAGACATGTAACACTTACTAGCTGTGTGACCCTGGGCAAGTCACTTAACTCCATTGCCTAGCCAAAAAAAAAAAAAAGTTAAAAAAACCGTGCATATGCTTGTATCCAGCAATAGCACTGCTAGGCCTATGTCCCAAAGACATCCAAAAAAAGGGAAAAGGACCTTTTTATACTAAAATATTTATGGCAGCTCTTTCGTGGTGGCTAGGAATTAGGAATCAAAGGAATGCCTATCAATTGGGGAATGGCTAAACAAGCTGTGTTATATGATCATAATGGAGTATTATTGTGCTATAAGAAATGACATGCAGGATGATTTCAGAAAAACCTGGAAAGACTTACATGAACTGATGCACAGTGAAGTGAACAGAACCAGGAGAATGTTGTACACAGTAACAGTAACAAGAACTGTGAATGACTTAGCTATTCTCAGCAATACAATGATCCAAGAAAACCCCAAAAGGCTACTGATGAAGCATACTATCCAAGTCCAGAGAAAGAACTGATATTGATTGAATACAGATGGAAGCATGCTATTTTCACTTTCTTTCTTTCTTTTTTTCTTTTATTTGAGACTTCTTGTACAAAATGACTAATATGGAAATGTTTTACATAATTGCACGTATATAACCTATATCTGATTGCCTACCATCTTAGAGAAGGGAAAGGGGACAGAAGGATAGAATTTGGAATGTAAAACTTTAAATAAAAATGTTAATAAAATTTTTAAAAAGAATGAAAAGAGGGTAAGACATGAAGTCAGGAAACTAGAACTTGACCCTAGACTTTGACTTTTTAGCAAGCATTTATGGAACTCTCGTTATGAGATAAGCACTATGCTAGGTACTGGGGATGCAAAGACAAAAATTAAAGCAATACCTGCCCTCAAGGGGCTTATAGTCTCCTAGAATAACTCTGTATAAGACCCATAGATTAAGAGGCAAAAGAGAGGTTAGAATCTACCTAACCCCTCATTCTAAAGGTGAGGAAACAGGCTCAGGATGACAGAGGTTAAGTGGCTTGTATACATACATACATACATATATATAGATAGATAGATACATACATACATACATATATATACACACACACATATATATACATATATATATATATATATATTAGGGGTATGGTAGGAAAAATGCTTTCTTTGGGTTCTGACAGCTTGAGTTTGAATAACCACTGTGCCATTTACTGCCTCTGTGAGTTTCAGCAAATCATTTCTCTTTGACCCTCAGTTTTCTCCTCTGCAATATGAGGGGACTCAACAAGCTGGCTTCTAAGGGCCCTTCCAGCTTGAGCTTTATGACTTTATGACTTCTAAAGGTTCTTCCAGCTTTGAATCTATGATGTTATGTCTATGGACTTCAGTTTCCTTCTCTGCAAAATGGGAAATAATACTTATACTACTCACAGTACTAGTGGGAAGAATGTACATTGCAAATCTTAGAGCATTATAAATATTTAAGTTATCAGTATTGTAACTATTGAATTAATTTAATAATTGCCTCTTCTCTGCCTCATTCCCCTCATTTTCCAAGGATAATTAAAACTTACACACTGGAGATAATAAATAAGACCAAAAAAAAAAAACCCTCTCTGGCCAATCTAGTAGAAGTTCATGAGATGGTAATTCTTTTAATAGTCCAAAGTTTCATTTCATAGTGGGGTCTTCAATTATGGCATAAGAAAGCAGTTGAGAGAAGAAAACACAAAAATATTTCATGCAAAATGTAAATGAGAGAAATTTTGTTTTACTTGAGTAATCCTATGAAGAGCATCAAATGTCAGCTAATGACTGTCTGCCCACATGCCCGTGAAAAAATGGAAAGAATGAAGAAAAAGAGCAAGCCCAAACACTAGTGATCTGTGGATGCAAATTAAGTAATTCACAGAGCAAGCAATTCGAACGAGACCGGCTGTCATTTTGTTTGTGAAATTGTCTGGCTTCCTCAGCATCTTCCTTTCCATCATCAAGGTAAGTAGATTTTATGCACCGTTTGTTATCAGGCTAATTTCTAGCCCCTTTGTGTATTGAGTAAATATAGAAACTACAATAGGATTAAATTTTTTAAAATGCACTTTCATTTAAAAATTTTGCTTCCTAAACTAAAATGAACAAGCACATATTAATTTTCAAATTACATGCTTAAAAAAAAACCACCTCTACTAGCTCTTTACTTACGATAGTCATCTCAGTGTGATTCAACTGTGTGCTTCCTACACTGAAAAATGAAGTGTTCTAATGAGGATTGGTTAGCCAAGTGCTGCTCATCTCTTGTTCAAATATGACCTCAGCCATATTTGAAGAAAAAATCTAAAGCTGTCCTTTTCCAACAAAAAAAAAAAAAAAGAGTGAGGGAGTAGAAGGGAGACGAGCTTAGTAATCATTTAACCTTCAAAAATAAATGAAAAAAAGTTAGTATAGATAACAGCAAAATTTTAATTTAACAAAATATCGATTTTTTTTGAAGGATATCTCTTCTTTCTGAACCAATTCTTTTAACTTCTATGGTTTCATTTTGACCCAGGCTGAGACATAGTGCAAAACTACTAAAACAATTCATCTCTTCATTTTAACTCAAAAACTAATTGACTTAGATAAGAATTTTTAAATGAGGTTCTATACATTTTTATTGGAGAGGAACAATGGATTTTTTTATTAAAAAAAGGAATTTTGTAAGAGGTGTAATTCTTAGTATATAATATACTTAATTAAATTTAGAATTTTAAAAAGCTGTGCAATTTTCTAAACAAAATAAATTGTATTGCATTATTTTCAAGTCTTCAATTGTTTATTAAATCTATGTGAAAAAAAACTATAGAGCATATTTTTGCAGTGTAGCCACTTTTAATGCCCAAATCATCATTTTTTCATCAGATTGTATATGTTCATTTAGAAACCAAGTCTCTCAATGAAGTTTTAATCTTTAACCAATAGTGTTAGTGATAGTAATTGGCAAATCAGAAGAAAAGATAAAAGATGAGAAGATATTTAGTTTAATTATAGCCATTCCCTCCTACATATTCAAGCAAGATGTCAACTGAAAAACAAAAGACCGATGGACAAAAGACTCTAATAATCATAATTTCTTAAAGAAGTTTAAGTGATGCGAAGTAGTAGCTACATGAGGAGACATAATAAAGCTAGCAACTGCTCTCAATCAGGAAAGACTTGAACTCTTTGTCCAATAGAGAGGCCTGGCAGTCAAGGACAAAATAAATTGAGTACAAAATAATTTGCAAAACATGACTAAGAAGCATGGTGAAAGATTACCGCATCATTACTTCCCAAACAGCATAAAACATCATGGTGTGATAGGAAAAATGCTGGCTTTGGAGTTAGAAGGATGGAATCCTGACTTTGCCACTTGACTACCTGTATGACCATGGATAAGTCATTTGATTTCCCTTAAACAGGAGTTCTTAACCTTTTAATGTCATGGAACACCTTGGCAGTTTGGTAAAACCCATGGAACTCTTCTCAGAAGAATGTCTTTAAAGGAAATGATAAATTTCAGTTAGCAGCTAATGAAAATAAAGATGTAGTTTTTTTCCCCATCCAAATTCAGAGACCTCCTAAAATCTATGACAGACCTGCTCTAAAGCTCAGTTTCCTCACCCATAAAATGAGAGGGTTGGAGTAGATGACTTAAGTCCCTCCTAGGTCTAGATTTATTATCCTCTGAAGATTCAGAGGTAGATTCATCTTTCTTAGTTCAAATCTAGTCTCAGACACTGACTAGCTGTGTGATCCTGCTCAAGTCACTTAACCCTGTTTGCCTCAGTTTCCTCATCTGTAAAATGAGCTGGAGAAGGAAATGACAAAACCACTCTAGAACAACAAATAGATCTGGAATGAGAAAGACCTACCAGCATTTTTAGAATGATTTTTTTTTCTCATCAGTGATGATAATGATGACTGAGCACCACTACATTTGGACTTTACCATAACAGTGCATGATGTATGTGGTAACAACAGTTAGGAAGAATAGCTGGATATGACTACACATAGAAGAATTTACTGCTGGAGAAGACTCAGTTTTAAGGGTAATCAGGAATTGAGTTTCTAGATATCTTTAAAAGGAGAGAGAGATCCCAAAAGAATGGAAAAGATCCAACCTGACAGTTCAAGAGAGTTAAAAAGGGAGAATTGATGGCATCAACAATCAACCATATGCCAACATCTCTACAAAATCTGCATGAAAATAATCCACTTGTACATAGAAGATATGGTTGATGTAAACATGAAAAGGGAACAGAAAGCTTTTCTTAAACTTCTACAGAAGACTACATCTACCTCTTTATTATGGTCAACCAACTGACTGAAAGGTCAGTAGAAAAGAAGATTTATTGGAACTATTTTGTTGGGCTTTAAAAAAAAAGCATTTGACTTGAAGAACAAAAGTTAAGGCTCTCCTCTATTCTCTCTATGATGTTTCCTATCTTATAGAAGTATCCAAGTCTATGACAGATGTAACATAGTTTAAGATTCAGTATGGTTTAATGGAAAGAGTACTGGGCTTGTCCTGGCTCTGACACCAGTTCAACATGAAAGAGTCGCTTTGCCTTTGAACCTCAGTTTCCACATCCATAAAATGGAGATAATAACTGAACAATCTATCTCAAAAGGTTGTTGTGAGGAAAGTATTTTGTAAACCTTAAATCCAGTGGCTTTGTTTCAGTCTCATATTCCTTGACCTTTCTGATGTATCCTACTGTTGACTACTTTCTCCTTTTTCTCTTGACTTCCCTGGCACTATCATCTGTGCTTCTCTAACCATCCTTTCTCTGGCTACCTCTCTGGTTCATCTTCCTTTTCCCACAACATAGGTATCCCCCAATGTTCTGTCCTCTACTTTCTGTTTTTCTCTTTAAACTCTTCCTTAGAGATCTCTAACTTTTACTAAAAGATCTAATCCATTCCCATGCTTCAACTATCACTTCTGTGCTGATGGTATGCAAAGATAATCATATTGAAGGAAACTCTTACATGTAGGGTTGCTTTACAATTTGCTTCTGTTTTACCATCTTTTGAAAACACTAGTGTTATTGTTGTTCAGTTATTTCAGTCATGTTTTATTCTTTATGACCCCATTTGGGATTTGCTTGGCAAAGATACTGGAGTGATTTGACATTTCCTTCTCCAGCTCACTTTATAGATGAGGCAAACAGGGTGAAGTGATTTGCCCAAGGTCACACAGCTATCTGTGTGTGTCTGAGGCCAGATTTGAACTCAGGGAGATGAGTCTTCCTGACTCCAGGCTTGGCATTCTACTGTATCCACTGTACCACCTAGCTGCCCCTGTAGTAGGTGTTAGATTAGGGTTAGGATTGAAGTCTACAACACTGGCCTTTGCACAGTTCTGTCTCACTTAAATCCAATTCACACACAAATCAAGACATCACCTTCATGAGGTCATTGGTCCTCTTTGAGGACAAAAGACAAACAACAACAAAAACAACACTGGCCTCTATTCAGCCCTCCAGCCCTGTGTCTCCAACTGTCTACTAGATAGTTCTACCTAGATATCCTGTGGGCACCAACTATACAAAGCAGTACTTACCTTCCCCTCCCAAAAAATCCTTATTCCTCTTCCTTTTGACTTTGTATTTCTTTTAATAACAATGACATCTGTGTGTTCAATCATTTTCAGTTGTGTCCAACTCTTCATGACCCCATTTGGGTTTGGTGTTTGTTTTTTTTGGCAAAGATATTGAAGTGGTTTGCTGTTTACTTTTCCAGCACATTTTATAGATGAGGAACTGAGGCAAACAGGGTTAAGTGACTTGCCCAGGGTCACACATCTAGTAAGTGTCTGAGGCTGAATTTTAACTCAGGTCCTCCAGAGTCCAAGGCCAGCACTCTATGTAATGCACCACCTAGCTGCCCTTCTTTCCGTCATCCCTGTTCAAAACTTAGTGTCATCTTTGTCTTCTCCTTCGATATCCAATCAGTTTCCAAATTCTATTGAATACATCTCCACAGTTTCATCAATCTCCTTTTTAATTCTTACTACAGTAATGTAGACCTTCATTATCCTCATTTGTAATGTTTCAAGAGCACTAGCTCATCTCATCTCCTTCTGATACATCTTGTGCTCCATTTTCAGATTAATCTTCCTTATGCACAGATTCAATCATGCTATTCTGCTACACTGCTCAGAATTTTTTAATAGAACCTTTTTGACTGCTGAATAAAATTACAACTTAGTTTGGCATTCAAGGCCCTCAAAAATTATGGATCACTATTTTTTCCACCCTTATCTCACACCACTCCAGTTGTACTGAAACATTTTTGGTTTCCCAAATATGTCTTATAAAATCTTTGTTCATGCCATTCCCAATCCTTGGAATGTGCTGGAATGTCATGAATAGCACTATCTCTTGAGTCAGATAACTGGCAATTGAATCCCACCTCTGATATTGACTACCTGTGTGACCATTGGAAAGTCACGACCTCCTCAGTGCTCGTTTCATCATCTATAAAATGATGGAGTTCATAGGCTCATAAATTAGAGCAAAAAGAAACCTTAGAAATCAAGTCCAACATCCTTATGACATAGATGAGGAAACTGGAACCCAGAGAGCTTAAGTCATGTTCCCTAGGGCACACAGCTATTAAGTATCTAAGGCAGGATCTGAATCCAGCTCTTCACTATGTTATTCTGCCTCTGAAGTCCCAAGCTCTAAATCTATGATCCTAAGGGCCACCTATTGAAATTCCACACATCCTTCAATACTTAGCTCAAATGCTTCTCCTCCAGATAGTCTTTGTGCTGAAAGTTATCTCTCCTTCCTAGTCTAAACATTCAAAAACATTTTCTTTACATTTTTCTTATGTGCTTAGTACATACTACTCTGAAATTTATTTCATATGTGTCTATCTGCATCTGTCAATGAGAGTTCATATACCCAAAGGGCTATAAAACTGTGCATAGCTTTTGATACGGTAATGCCACTACCAGGTCTGTATACCAAAGAAATCATTAAAAAAGGGAAAAGGACCTACATGTACAAAAATGTTTATAGCAGCTCTTTTTCTGGTGGCTAAGAACTGGAAATTGAGGGGATGCCTATCAATTGGGGAATGGCTGAACAAGTTGTGGTATATGAATGTAATGGAATACTATCGTGCTATAAGAAATGATGAGCAGATATCTATTTTTCTTTTGTTGTTTTGTTTTTTTTTCTTCTTTGTCATGGTTCTAATGTTTCTTTACTACATGACTAATGTAAAAATATGTTTTATATGAATGTATATGTAGAGCCTACATCAGATTGCACACCATCTTGGGGAGGGGGAAGAGAGGAAAAGGAAGAAAACTGGAAATTATGGAAATTAATGTTGAAAACTAAAAATAAATTAATTTTAAAATTAATTTTAAAAAAAGTATAATCATCAAAACAAAACAAAAAAAAAGAGAAATGATCAGCAGGTGGATTTCTGAAAAATTTGGAAAGACTTACGTGAACTGATGCTGAGTGAAGTGAGTAGAACCAGGAGAACATTGTCCACAACAAGATTCATGATGGAAAAAACACATCCAGAGAAAGAACTATGGAGTCTGAATGCAGATCGAAGCATACTAGTTTCATTTTTTGTTTTGTTTTGTTTTTTCTTTCTCGTGGTTTTTCCTTTTTGTTCTGATTCTTCTTTCACAACATGACTAATGCAGAAATATGTTTAATATGATTGTACATGTATAACCTATATCAAAATGCTTGTTGTCTTGGGGAGGGGGTGAGGAGGGAAGAAGTGAGAAAGGAGGGAGGGAGAAAAACCTGGAACTCAAAATCTTATAAAAGTGAATGTTGAAAACTATCTTTACATGTAATTGGAAATAAAATACTATCAAGTGGTGGGGGGAGTGAAAAATCAAAAAAATAAAATTAATATGTATAAATTCATTTTTTAAAAAGACTGAGAATTTAGTGAGAGAAAGGTGTGCATTTTATTTATTTTTTTATCTCTTCCTCAGTGTATCACATTGCTGTGCACGCAGCCATTACTTAATAAAGTATTTATTGAGGTTTCTGTGTCAACCCTATTAGATTATAAGCTCCTTGAGGACAGAGACAATGTTCTAATTATCTTTGTATCTCTGTCAGCACCTGGCATAAGGCACATGGTTCATAAATAATAAATGATTATTGAATCAATCATTTTTAATTAATTGAAGGAGAGATAAACAGTGATAATAGATGAATCAGAATAGTACAGTACCATGAAAATAATAAAGGAAAGAATTTCAAGAATAAGAAGTGATTACTAATGTTAAATGTTTCAAAGAAGTCACGAGCAATGAAGAGTGAGAAAGGATGTTGAAAATTTGCCAATTCAGAAGTCATTGGTAAACTTTGTGAGAATATTTTCAATAAAATGATGGGGTCAGAGACCTGATGACAAGGTAAAAGAATAATGAATAAAGGGGCAGTTAGGTGGTATAGTGGATAGAGCACCGGCCCTGGAGTCAGGAGGACCTCAGTTCAAATCCCACCGGAGATACTTGACATTTACTAACTATGTGACCCTGGGCAAGTCACTTAACCCTTATTTCCTTGCAAAAAAAAAGAAGAATGAATAAATGGAAGCATCCAATTTAGAATACCATTCTTCACAAAAATATTGGTGGTGGTGGTGAGGTACAGGGGAAGCAGGCAACAGGTTGATGAAAAGATGGTAATTAAATATAGATAAGTGAAGCATTTGCTATAGACCAGCCACTATGCTAAGCATCAGAAATATACATACAAACAAGCAAGAGTGGCACTTACATTTTAATATAAGCTAAACACTGAGAATATAAATATAAGCAACCTCAAGAAACATATCCTAATGGAAGAAGACAACACGTAAAGGGGATCTGGGAAGCAGGGAGTGGGTCAGGGACACACTCAAGGTGGCATAGTATTTAGAAGGCAAGGAAGCAGTTTGGTTTCCTTCCAGATAAGAGGAAAATTCACTTAATAGGGATACAATCCATGATTGGAGGTGGGGAAGAGGAAAGTAAAAATGATGGCCAGAGCATAAGCAAAATGGTGAGGAGCTGGCTAGGAAGTATTCTTTGGATCTGCAAAGTTTTTACTCTTAAGAGTCCTGATTTGAAATGCAAATATTTCCACTGGTGTAGTAATACCTTAATGATAGACATCTTAATTATCAGTATATCTTTTGGAGGGGCTATGGGAAAGTAGGGAACACCACAATGGCTCAACAGCTTTCTTACCCTAGTCAGTCAATAAACATTTGTGAAGTACTTACTATGTGTGAGACACTGTGCTAAGTTCTGGGGCTACAAAAAGAGACAAAAAACAGTCTTTGCCTTCAGGGAACTTATATTTAATGAGGGAGACATGCAAACAAGTATATACAGAGCAAGCTATATACAGGATAAATAGGAAATAATTAACAAAGGGAAGACCCTGTAATTAAAATGAGTTGGGGAAGGCTTCCTATAAAAGATGGTATTGTTAGTGGAAATTTAAAGGAAGCCAGGGAAGTCAGTAGGCAAGATGGAGGGGAGAGAGAGCTTCCAGGCAGAGGCGACAGCCAGAGGAAATAACCAGAGTCAAGAGATGGAAAGTCTTATTTGAGGAACAGAAAGAGTGATTGAATAAAAAAAAATATGTAACTCTCCATAAGTTTGCCTGTCATCCTTGAGCAGAAGCCAGTCACTCCTGATCCTATGGCCTTCTCATCCTAAAAGATCTCACCGCCCCAGAGTCCTCCATCTCCAATTAGTGAGTTCTTCCTGAAACCTCCATTTTGAGGAGGTATCCAAGCCTGCCACACACATTCCTTCACTCCTCTCCCAGCTTTGCTCCTGATTCTCAGGCCTTCTCTCCCCCATCATCCGTTCAACTCTCCTTTAGATATTGTCTTCTCCCATTAAAATATTACCTCCTTAATGTCCAGGACTGTCTTTTTGCTTGTATTTTATATGCTGAGCATTTAGCACAGTGCCGGGCACATAGTAAGTGCTTAAAAAATGATTGTTAATTTAACTTTCCCTTTCCCTTTTGGAATCTTTGCTACAAGGGATGGCTCACTGAGTAGGAGAGAGTGGTAGGACAAATTCAGAAATGGAATTAATGTTAAAAAATAACCAAAAAGCACAATAAAAATAAGATTTAAAATCATCAGTGAAATCCTTAGTTTTCAGCTGAAACTAGGACATAGGACTGACTTTGTTGGAGTTTTGGAAGGGGACGTGCCAGGAGGGAAAAGGGCATAAGGTCTACCTTACTTCCAGGTGATGTTAGAACTGGGTGAATCATAGAAACAAAAGTAGCAGAAACCTGGGAGATTAAACAATTCATCCCCTTGGCTTCACCTTCAAGAATTCCTCAAGGTAGTGTTATGAATCAAGATTTCATTTGGGAATCATAATATTTTTTTCTTTTCTCACCATTTCATCTTTGAATAAAACACATTCACTATTGTGAAATGGTAGTAACAAGGATAAAGACAGGCTGAAGAACTAATATTTCCAGAAATTCCCAACCTAGATAGTCTACCTGTGACTGAAGAGAAGTAAACACCCAAAGCTGCTGGAGATCCCAAAAATCCCTTCCGTGAAGAATTCCATATGTGTGTGTGTGTGTGTAATGTGTATATTATGTTTGTATGTATATATGTATAGACATATATTATGTGTGTTATACATATGCATATGTCTGTAAAATATGATGTCTATGTATATACTTTACACACACACATGTTATACATACATTCGTGACCCTCCAATAAGTCTCAAAAGGGTGAAGGAAGGCTCAGAAATGACAACAGGAAAAGAACAGGAAAAAGCCAGGAACCAAGCCCTTTGCCTTTCAAGGCTGTAGGAAACTCCACCCTTTCTCTGGGACTGATTGATACCTCAAGTTTGTTTTTACTGTAACCTCAGCATTTAGGCTTTTCATTTTGTACTTTAGGCTGTAATGAGTACTGTATTCTCATTTTCTGCTCTGAATTATGGCCGTCTGGGTTTCTGTAACCTAGAGATAAGAGACCTGTTGAGTGCCAGACCTGTCTCTCTACTCCAGCTAACTGTTTTCAAATGTCCTGCAAAGCCTTGCCATCCCATAATGTCTCTACTTTAGATAGGCTTCCTTGTTCAGTTCTCTTTCCCGTGACTAAGTTCTAACTACAACTTTAGCAGAGAAAGGAGAACAGTATTCTTCCTTTCCTCTAGTCCCCTGTAAGCTGGGCAATAAATAACACCTTATTTATTTTTTAAAAGTAAAGAGACTTACCCAAGATGAGAGATATGCTCACATACATTATATTTCACAGACATATGTATATATAAAACATACATATACATATGTATGTATGTACACACAAAGACACATATATGAGGTTTTCATGCCCCATGGACCTCTTCACAGAAGGGGGCCTTTGGGATCTCAGGCAGCTTTGGGTGCTAACCTCCTCTCTTCGATCACAAGTAGACTATATGGGGTGGGAATTTCTGGGAATATCAGCTCTTCAGCTTGTCCCTATCCTCATTATTAGCATGTTACACTAGCAAGTGTGTTTTATTCAAAAAGAAAATGGTGAGAAAAGATAAAAATATCATGATTCCCAAATGGAATCTTAATTCATGGCACTACTTTGAGAAGTTCACTCAAGATGAAACCAAAGAAGTTGTAGATTCTAGATTTAACCTAAGTTCTTTTCAGTGGCACAACGGCTGTCAATCATGGGGGCAGCTTGATCTAGTGGAAAGGACAGTGGATTTGGACTCAGAAACCTTTGTTCAAATCCTATCTCTGCTACTAACTAGCTACTAACTAACTAGTGACTGGCTAAGTCACTTAACCATGGGAGCTTTCCACTTAACTCTCAGCTGAAACTTCATATATATTGTTGTTCAGTTGTATACAATTCTTTGTGACCACATCTGAGGCTTTATTGGCAAAGATACTGGAGTGGTTTGCCATTTCCTTCTCCAGGTCATTTTACGTTTGAGGAACAGAGGTAAGCAGGGCTAAGTGACTTGGCCAGAGTCACACAGCTAGTGTCTAAGGCCACATTTGAACTCGGGTCTTCCTGACTCCAGGTCTGATGTTCTATCCGCTGTGCCACCTAGCTGCCCCAATACACACACATACACACACACACACACACACACACACACACACACACAC